>NW_024070200.1:46908236-46933632 GCF_014754425.2 Oryx dammah
AGTCCAATGCCTGTGATCGAGTGTGAGTGGGTTTTTGCCTTCTGACCATCCCTTTCTCTACTGCCACATAATCAAGCGTGTGCTTAATGGTATTGAGTGGTAAGTTGTCCAGCTCAGTGGCAGTTCTCGGCACCTCGCGGTCTCCTAAGACTATTCCTTTACGTGAGGGTTGAATATGGAGAGAAGCAACTCTGACTTTGCTTCAGTGATAGGGAAGCTCGGAGAGAATTCTGGGTTAGGAGTTATGACTCCAGCACTGTCTGGTGGCGGCGAGCCTCTTTGAGTTTTTGTCCTCCTCTGTAAATGCGGATGCGAATGTTTATGTTCCATTCCTCACCGATTGGTTGTGAGGAGCCAGTGACAGCATCTGTGTGGATGCCCTTTGAAAAGCCCGCAGCGCTGTGCTTACCTCCAGGAGGTGGAAGTTGGCCAGGTTCTCTCCTGGTGGAGGTGCAGCCCAGTCTTCTCTCCTCCATCACAGGTGGGCGTGGTCCTTTTTAAAGCTGTGTCGCGAATTGCTCTTGGGGGACCTTTTTTAACCTCCTCTGAGCCTTGGGAAATGACACGTCTTCTGTAACATTTGGGTTTCAGTCTCAGTGGAGAGGATACAAGCAGAAGAAGGCATACCAAGACCGCTTGGCTTACCTGCGCTCCCACAAAGATGAAGTTATAAAGGTACGTATCCCAGGCAGGGTTTCTCGTCAGCATGGCATGCGAGCGTGACATGTGCAGAGATGAAGGGCTCTTCTCATTTCTGGGACCCCCTCTCCTTCTCCACAGATCCAGTCTCTGGCAAGGATGCACCAAGCTAGAAAGCGCTATAGAGAACGCCTGCAGTATTTCCGAGATCATGTGAGTACTCTGGGAGAGAAGTACCAATAGAATCAATTTTGCTGTGTTTGCGGTGGACAGATGAATTGAGAAATTTCTTCTTTTGTGTCCCTTAGATAAATGACATTATCAAAATCCAGGCTTTTATCCGGGCAAACAAAGCTCGTGATGACTACAAGACTCTCAGTGAGTAACTGTGGCTCAGCAGAGAAGAGTTGAGGCAGTGGCTGAGAGCCATCGGGTTCTGGGTATTCTCCACGGATCTCTTTTCTTGTCCTGCAGGCAAGGCTTGGGGGGCAGGGTGCTGCTTGTGACTGAAGCCCCTTTGCTAACCCATGGCTTGGTGTCTTGCTGCTTGCTGTATCTGCCTTCCACATAACAACACAGCAATAGCATGACCAGGAAGATTGCACTTGGTGGTTGTCTCTGCACATCTCAAAAATAAACGAATATCTTACGTGTGAATAGAGCTGCTTTTGTTTTCTTTTTTAAATATAAGACAGTGCTGATGCTTTCCAAGACACAGAACTTCTTCTGGGAATGCCATTCCTCATATGACACATGCTTTCTTTCTGTCAGTCAACGCCGAGGATCCGCCTATGATTGTGGTCCGGAAATTCGTCCACCTGCTCGACCAAAGTGACCAGGATTTTCAGGAGGAGCTCGATCTTATGAAGATGCGGGAAGAGGTTATTACCCTTATCCGTTCTAACCAGCAGCTGGAGAATGACCTCAATCTCATGGATATCAAAATCGGACTGCTGGTGAAAAATAAAATTACACTGCAGGTATGGTCCAGTGCCAGCCAGGGCCTTGGGGCACTGTCCTGCTTGATATCTCTGCCTCCCTGCTTTATGCCTTGCAGGGCTGGCCTTTTTCTCAGTGAATGCTGTATGTTTTCTTTCATGTTATATAAGAAATGAAATTATTTGATCATATAGCTTTAGTCTTATCTATCCAGTGGCTAAGACTGTGCTTCCAGTGCAGGGGGCCCAGGTTCCATCCCTGGTCAGGGAAGTAGATCCCACATGACACAACTAGGAGTCTGCTTGCCACAGCTAAGACCTGGGGCAACCAGATAAATATTTTTTAAAAATAGAAAAGCATAGATAAAAATCATCCCATAATTCCACCACTCTAACAGTCATTTTGTATCCTACATTTTTATTTAATATAGAGGATAAGATACATTTTATATGATATCATCACAAAGTTTTTTTTTATACAAATATTTTTAATGACAGTGTAATAATTGATCAGGAAGTAGTCTGAGTCATGTCTTTTTCCAGACTATTTGGCATTTTCAACTTTTTTTTATTATGGAATAATACTGCAGTTAATGTTTCAGTGTACATGTAGCTTTTATTGTATAGAAGACTTTGTAAGATAGACTCCTAGAAGCTGGTTTCCTGAATCAGTGGACATTTTTAGGATTAGGTTCTTTATAAGTAGACTTGAGTAGGAATAGATTTGATTGACATACTGAAAATAGGATTCAATGTAGTGATTCCAGGGGCTTCCCAGGTGTCTCAGTGGTAAAGAATCAGCCTGCCAAGCAGTTCGATCCCTGGGTTGGGAAGATCCCCTGGAGGAGGGCGTGTCAACCCAGCCCAGTATTCTTGCCTGGAGAATCCCATGGACAGAGGAGCCTAGTGGGCTACAGTCCATGGGGTCACAAAGAGTCAAACACGACTGAGTGACTAAAACAGCAACAGCAGATGATAGTAATTCTAAAATATTTAATGGGATCTGCCAGTGCAGTAGACCTTCATGAAAGTTTTTAGGTGGTAAAAACCTGTCCATAATGCCCAGAGTTGCATCTTTGAAAGTGTTTTGATTTATGTATATATGTATTTATGTATATATTTGTTTATAGGATGTGGTTTCCCACAGTAAAAAACTTACCAAAAAAAATAAGGAACAGTTGTCTGATATGATGATGCTAAATAAACAGAAGGGAGGTCTGAAGGCTTTGAGCAAGGAGAAGAGAGAGAAATTGGAAGCATATCAACACTTATTTTATTTACTGCAGGTGAGTGGCTCCTGGAATCAGTACTGTAAAAGTTAGTTAACTTTTTCTCAAGAAAACCTTATGCATGGATCTCTGTGGAAGTCTTTCTGATTTCCACTGAGGAGTGAGCAAAGGGCTTGTCTTATTTTTCTTTTATTATTCAGGTACATCCTGATCCTTCAAGCTGAAAAGCCTTGAATATCTGTGCCAGCCTTCACGTTACATGGAAGTCACTTATCCCTTGGTTTATGTTTCAGACCAACCCCACCTACCTGGCGAAGCTGATCTTCCAGATGCCCCAGAACAAGTCCACCAAGTTCATGGACTCTGTGATCTTCACTCTCTACAACTATGCCTCCAACCAGCGTGAGGAGTACCTGCTCCTGCGGCTCTTCAAGACAGCCCTGCAGGAGGAGATCAAGTAAGGACAGATTTCTGCAGGGCTGGGAACCCCTCCCCTCCATCACAGATGCTGCCAGTTAGAGATTCAGGCCTGTTTGTGCCTTTCTCCACACTGTGATATGTGTGAAATACTTAGTCTAAAGAAGCATCTATTTTTTATAACATAATAATATATAGTATAGAACTTCCCTGGTGGCTCAGTGATAAAGAACCCACCTGCCAATGCAGGAGATGTGGGTTCTATCCTTGGATCAGAAAGATCCCTTGCAAAAGGAAAAGGCATTCCGCTCCACTATTCTTGCCTGGGAAATCCCATGGACGGAAGAGCCTGATGGGCTTCAGTCGATAGGGTTGCAAAGAGTCGAACACGACTTGGGGACTAAATCACAACAGCAATGTATGTAATACACTAATGCAAGCTAATTATACTGAAAGTACAAATTAACTACACATATACCATATATATGTAATTAATTGGTCTTCCCTGGTGGCTCAGAGGTAAAGAATCTGCCTGCAATGCTTGAGACCTGGGTTTGATCCCTGGGTCAGGAAGATCCTCTGGAGAAAGGAATGGCAACCCACTCCAGTATTCTTACCTGGGAAATCCCATGGACAGAGAAGCCTGGTGGGCTACAGACCATGGGATCACAAGAGTTAGACATGACTGAGCAATTAACAGTTTCACTTTCACTTTTAAACTAATCATATATACACAATATAAACTAATATGCTAATGATGAACTAATATAAACACTAATATAAAGTGTTGCTGTTTCTGGGGAGATGATAGAGCAAGAGATTTGCCAGTAATTTTAGAAATATTCTATATTAAGATAGAATTTTAAAGAAACTGATCCAAACAGGAAACTTTCTCATCTTTAGCTAATAAGAGACCCGATCATGTTCCCATGATAAGAGTCTGCAGCAGCAGGCAGGTTCCGTATTCAGATGAGAGTTGGGAAAGTTTCTAGAGAAAGAGCATGTACCCACCTCTTTCCAGCTACTTCTGTTTTTAAGGAGATGGGGTCTTTAAGTAGGAAGGATCTGAAAGTTGGTAGCTTCGTGATTAGTTTGAATTGAACTCGTTTCTTGTGTTTTACAGGTCGAAAGTAGATCAGATTCAAGAGATTGTGACAGGAAATCCAACAGTAATTAAGATGGTTGTGAGTTTCAACCGTGGCGCCCGGGGCCAGAATGCGCTCAGACAGATCTTGGCTCCAGTGGTGAAGGAGATCATGGACGACAAGACCCTCAACATCAAAACTGACCCCGTGGATATTTACAAGTCTTGGGTTAACCAGATGGAGTCCCAGACAGGAGAGGCGAGGTATGATCATCACAGCCCCTTTTTCTTTCATGCTTTTAGTATTTTCTCTCTCTTTTTAAGCAGTTAATATTTCTTTGATTTGAAAGTTAGTAATTGTTCAAATAGTTTTTCCATAGAAACCTCTTTAAGTAGTTGAGTTGGTAATTTCTTCACTTATTTAGGAAATATAGAGTACTTCCTAAGTGCCAGACAGTGGGTTAAATGCACATGTAGTAATATGATACTGGGGACTTCCCTGGCGGTTCAGTGGTTAAGACTTCACTTTCTAAGTGGGGTGGGGTGCGGGTAATCTCTTGTTGGGGAGCTGAGATCTCACATGCCTCTCAGCCAGAACAAAACATAAAACAGAAGCAATATTGAAACAAATTCAATAAAGACTTTAAAAAAAATGGTCTATATTAAACAAACAAAAATACAATAACAGATGAGACATACAATAATGGTTGAAACCAACATACTCCCTGCCCTCTGTTCATAGTTTGGAGAGATGAGACAGGTACATAGAAATGAAGTTGCAAGCTGAGAGTAGTTTTGTGAAGTTTTATAGTTTTGTAGGGAGCTGTGATGAAGCATACAAGTGGGAGCTAACTTAGAGTGGTTGGAGAGAGCCTCTCTGAGTGGGTGAGCGTCACGTGGTAGAGGCTGGAGGATGCAGTGGGCCCTGCCGAGTGCAGAGTCTTCCTGTCCAAATGCTGGCAGGTGAAAAGAGCTCAGAGAGCCTAGGACTGGAAGGACACTGGCATCGCAAAAATGGGGTTAGGTGGGAAGAGACACCTGGATCTGAGTGAGATCTCTGTGTTCTGTGAGAGGGAACAGGAGATGCTGTGGGCGAATGATGAGCTGCCCTGGAACACTGCAAGTTAGGCCAACTAAATTACCATAATCCAGGAGACTTCTGTGCCCGGGCCATAGTTTACCACCTACGTGAGTATATCCAGAGCAGGAATGTGTCACCAGAATATGGGAAATACTGGGGAAATACAGCTCAGAGAGCCAAAATGTTTCCGATTTTATCTAGCTTGGATGAGGGCTAGAGATGTGAGCAGTGTGGTCTGCAGTGGGTTTCTCATTTGGTGTAGAGTAGGGTTAGATCATACGTGAGGTTCTTGGGGGATAATCTTCAAAATTCAGATCTCTTGTCCCTTAAATGGCTCTCCCTGGCTTCTGGGAAAGTCCAGACTTAGCAATACACACAGGGCCCTCCATGATGTGGCCTCTATTTATTTTAATGTTCTCATCTCTCCTCCTCTTACCTCCTTGTGTTTGATCTTCTTTCCTAGAAGACTTTTTTCTCCCATATTTCTGAGTTCATACGTTCCTTCCTTATGGACGTCTTCTCGATTCCTCCAATCTGAGTAGAATCCTCTTCTCTGTGGCATTGTAAGACTTCCGGTCAGCTTCTTATTGTTGCACGATGTGTTTACAGATGGTTACGTGTGTGTCTCTCCCACACGTATAAACCGTGAGGAACTCAGGGAGCTATCATGTCTCTTAACGCTTTGATTCCAAATGCCCATCACAGTGCCTGGCACATAGATCTAGGCTCCAAATTCACAGCTGGAAACGCCAGCCCCAGTTCCGGCCCCACTGTTCACCAGCTCTGTGTAACAAAATTACCTTAGCAAAATTACCTCTCTGGGTCATTCTGCTTATGAAAGAAACAGCCTCGCCTCAGGCTGTTGGTCTGGCATGTTGTTGTTCATTTGCTAACTTGTGTTAATTTGCTAAGACTCTTTGTGACCCCATGGACTGCAGCACGCCAGCCTTTCCTGTCCTCCACTGACTCCCTGAGTTTGCTCAAACTCATATCCATTGAGTCAGTGATGCTATCCAACTGTCTCATCCTCTGTTGCTCCCTTCTTCTCTTCCCCTCAATCTTTCCCAGCATCAGGGTTGGATCTGGGATCTCCTTGCTGGAGGTTGGATCTGGTTGGATCTCCTTGCTGTCCAAGGGACTCTCAAGAGTCTTCTCCAACACCACAGCTAGAAAGCATCAGTTTTTTGGCACTCAGCCTTCTTTGTGGTCCAGCTCTCACATCCATACATGACTACTAGAAGAACCATAGTGTTGACTAGATGGACCTTTGTCCAAGAAAGGAAAATCTGTCACTGCTCCTACTTTTTCCCCTTCTGTTTGCCATGAAGTGATGGTCTAACATACTTGGGGGTAATGTTTGCTTTCCCAGCAAACTGCCCTACGACGTGACCCCAGAGCAGGCCCTGTCTCACGAGGAAGTCAGGACTCGGCTAGACAATTCCATCCGGAACATGCGGGCTGTGACTGACAAGTTCCTGGCAGCCATCATCAGCTCCGTGGACAAAATCCCGTGAGTGTCGCCCGCTGTGGCCCCCGTAGAGCCCAGCACTAGTGGCCTCTAGCTCCCGGTCCTTCTCACCAAGTTTTGTCTACCCCATAGCTATGGGATGCGCTTCATTGCCAAAGTGCTGAAGGACTCCTTACATGAGAAGTTCCCTGATGCTGGTGAGGATGAGCTGCTGAAGGTAAGACCAAAAGCTGGCACGTTCTTTCCCTTCCAATAGTAGCCCTTGGAGGGAAAGGTGCCCAGACCAAACCTGGCCTTAGACCTTCATTTTGTTTGTTTCAGTCGCTTGGTTGTGACTGGCTCTTTGAGAACCCATGCACTGGCCTGCTGGTCTCTGTCCATGGGATTCTCCAGGCAAGAATACTGGAGTGGGTTGCCATTTCCTTCTCCAGGACTAAGCCTGACCTTGAAAATGAAAAGTAAAGGTGAAAGTCTCTCAGTCAGGTCTAACTCTTTGTGACCCCATGAACTATACAGTCCATGGAATTCTCTAGGCCAGAATGTTGGAGTGGGTAGCTGTTCCCTTCCTTAGACCTTTAGTAATAAGGACCTTAGCATAGATTTTGTCAGTAGCTCGCCATTGAGCGTGAGGTTTTAAAAGTGATTGGACTTTTGGACTCTGAGGGAGAGGGAGAGGGTGGGATGATTTGGGAGAATGGCTTTGAAACATGTATACTATCATGTAAGAAACAAAGTGCCAGTCTATGTTCGATACAGGATACAGGATGCTTGGGGCTGGTGCATGGGGATGATCCAGAGAGATGATATGGGATGGGAGGTGGGAGGGGGATTCAGGATTGGGAGCTTGTATACACCCGTGGTGGATTCATGTCAATGTATGGCAAAACCAATACAGTATTGTAAAGTAAAATAAAGTTAAAAAAAAAAAAAGTGATTGTAAACAGTAAATGATACCTCTCTTAGTTCCTGTATAGTTCCTATGTTGTTTGAATGGCACACGGCTATCAACCAAGTAGAGAAGATGGATTTCTCTGTCTTGAGATAGCATTTCTTTGAGTCCTGTCTTTTTGCTGAAGACTTGCTCCCTCTGCTGGTGGCCAGGTGAATGGTAGCAAGCACAGTTTGCGCTAAGGCTGTTGCTGATAACTCTTTCTTACTCAGCTATGCTCCCTCTTTTTTTTTTTTTTCCTTAATCTGAATGCTTTTTTCTTCTCTCCTAGCTCTCTGCTTTCCTACAGTGAGGCCTCGATTCTAGACTTTCTGTTCAGGTGAATTCTTTTTCTTTTTTTCTGAATGAAACTCCAGGGGAAATGCTTTGACTGTCCTTGAATTCTTCTGTAGAAGAGATATATGTTGAGTGGCTTTGATTTCAGAGGCATTAACTTGTCTGCCTTTGACATCCGCAGCATGAGGATGGTGGGGCTTGGACAGATGACGCTAGGTCAAGTTTAAGGATTTGTTTTAGCTTCTTAGAATCAGTGCCCACCTCCATGGTAATGAAAAGTACATGTGGCTGACACGGCTTTATTTGCTGCTGTGATATGTGGACAAAGAATGCCCTAAAATGCTCAATAACAGACTTTATGTCTACCATTTTTACCTTCTGAATCTGTTCTTTCATTGTAGTGATTTTCAATTCTGTTCTTATTTTCTTTTTTTTTTTTTTTTTTCTGCATCCAGTTGAGGGATGTTTGGTCATTTTAGTTTCAGGCCTTGAGAAAAGGGGTGTGTGTGTGTGTGTGTGTGTGTGCGTGTGCGTGTGCGTGCGCGTGTGCGTGTGTATGCGCGTGTGTGTGTGCGCGTGCGTGTGTGTGTGTGTATATAGAGTTTTTTTTTTTCCCTCACAGGGCCACATTTTCTGGTTTTGTTAGCAAAGTCATTTGTGGCTTTCTTGTTGAAGTGGCTTTTAACACCCATTTCTTTTTCCTCTGTTCCCAGATTATTGGCAACTTGCTTTACTACCGATACATGAATCCAGCCATTGTTGCTCCTGATGCCTTTGACATCATTGACCTGTCGGCAGGAGGCCAGCTCACCACAGACCAACGCCGCAATCTTGGGTCCATTGCCAAGATGCTCCAGCATGCAGCTTCCAATAAGATGTTCCTGGGAGATAATGCTCACTTGAGCATCATTAATGAATACCTCTCCCAGTCCTACCAGAAATTCAGGTAAGGGGAAAGGGATGAGGTACATAGAAGACGGTGGGCGTGTTTCTAACTTTTAAGGGTAAAGACGAGATGAAATACCACACCCAGAATTCCCTGGACCACAGTATCATAGGATACGTGCCTGATGCGCTCAGAGCTCCAGATGATGATGAGAAGCATGTGCGAGCTATTAAAATGTGTTCTGGACTTCCCTGGTGGTCCAGTGATTGAGAATCCGCCTGTCAATGCAGGGGACATGGGTTGGATCCCTGGTCCAGAAAGATTTCACATGTCATGAAGCAACTAAGCCTCTGTCCTGCAGCGAGAAAAAGCCCATGAGCAGCAGCAAAGACCCAACAGAGCCAAAATAGAAATGAAAAATAATACTTTAAAAATATTTTTAAAAAGTAAAATGTGTTCCTATGAAATAGACAATACTTAACATAAACATAACGTCTACATCAGGCACATGTTACTTTGCAATCAGAGAAGAATTGGAGAGTAGTTTTAGTATTTGTAAGTTAATCATTCAGTCATGAGTTCAGGGCGTTGTCTTCGAGAGTTGGGTCCACTAACGACAACTGGTATTTGAGAACTGTCTTAAATTATGGTTGAGCGGTTCTTGTGGGCAGAACTAAAATAAAGTGGAAAGAGCACCAATGTCCCAGGGCTGTCAAGCACAATGGACATGCCGCGGTTTCTCTCAAGTCAACCGTCTCGCCTGGCTTCTGTTTGAACTCACCATTCCAAGGGTTTGTGGGGTGTCCTTCCTTCACCAGCTTCTTAAACGTGTGGCGCTTGTTGGGGCCCGGCTCCTGTGTTTATTTTCAGGCGGTTTTTCCAAACTGCTTGTGATGTCCCAGAGCTTCAGGATAAATTTAATGTGGACGAGTACTCCGATTTAGTGACCCTCACCAAGCCAGTGATCTACATCTCCATTGGCGAGATCATCAACACCCACACGGTAAGTGTTCTTCAGTGACGTGATTCCATTGCTCTGTCTTAATTGCCATCTCTGGCCGCTGCCCACTGTCTCTGGATGCCAGATACCTCCCCATCCTTTGATCTTACTGACATCACATCTGCCTTGTTTCTTATTTTCCTTTGCTTATTTTTCTTAACTTTCTTGAAGTGATCCCCAGGCCACCTGTGTCAATATCATCTGGGCTGGCTATTAAAAACGAAATTTCCAGAACCCCACCTCAGGCCAGCTGAATCAGAAGCCCCGTGGGTGGGCTTCAGAATTTCTGTTGTGACCTCTGATATAATGACTGGATAAAATACTGTTTTTACAATTCATTCCTTTTCCCCTTTGGGGGCATATAGAACAAGAAATGAGGAAGTAAAATGAAATTTCAGTGATTGTCATTTTTGACGACATCACCATGCAGGATTTGGCGAATGGCCCTGAATTAATAATGTTGATCCAATGCACTTTTCTCTGAATTAAAAGATATTGTATACCAGAAGCTTTAGGTGAAAGCATGAGTGTGAGTCATTTGAACTGGTTGTTGATAACTTGGGTATTGAAGTCTGTGAGCTTTCTTGTTCTTTCTTCTGTAGTGAAGTCGCTCAGTTATGTCTGACTCTTTGCAACCCCATGGACTTTAGCCTACCAGGCTCCTTCGTCCATGGGATTTTCCAGGCAAGAGTACTGGAATGGGTTGCCATTTCCTTCTCCAGAGGATCTTCCCAACCCAGGGATTGAACCTGGGTCTCCTGCATTGCGGGCAGACGCTTTACTGTTTGAGCCGCCAGGGAAGCTAGTTTTCTTGTGCAGGGTGCATTTAAATCCTTTATATCTAGTGCTGGGAGAATACCAGTATTTCCTCTGCATGCATCACAGGCCAGCATGCTGCTCTGTGTGCCATGCTGTTTATTTGGGTCAGTCTGTTGAGGATTGATTTGTCAGTTCTTGAAAACACAGGAGTTTTGTTGTCTGTCTTTTGTGCTGGTAGTTGTTGTGGGTGGGGCTCGGGGATGGTGGGTTGAGTGTCTGAATGGAATTGACCCCTGGATGTGTGGATGCAGCTCCTGTTAGACCACCAGGATGCCATTGCCCCGGAGCACAACGATCCGATCCACGAGCTGCTGGACGACCTCGGCGAGGTGCCCACCATCGAGTCCCTGATAGGTAAGGTTCCCACTTAACTGCCTGGAAGCTGGAGGTGGGGAGCATGGTAGGAGTGCTGTGATTGTCTCCTCATCTGTCTCCACACTGTTCACGCTCCAAATACACATCAGGGAAGAAATGAGGTGCCATCCCCATCTGTTAGGAACTGAAGTCCAGTGGATAATGGACTCAAATATAATGCATATTATAAATGCTCAGATATAACACACATCTGAGGATGAGATGGTTGGGTGGCATCACCAATTCATTGGACATGAACTTGGACAAACTCTGGGGGATGGTGAGGGACAGGGAGGCCTGGCCTGCTGCAGTCCATGGAGTCACAACGAGTCAGACACAACTTAGCGACTGAACAGCAAGAGCGATACGGATAATCATGGAACTAGAAATGACAAGTCCTGTAAAGGAAATGAGCAGGGTATTTTGAGAGAGAAATATTACAGTGTTGATTTGTCAGACATTTATTATTTTATTAGGGATCCTTTGTCCATTTGGCATAATATTTTTTTCTCACTGAAGGGTATCCTTGCCACAAGGTACATACTGGCTGATTCAACTATCTTCTTAAACTTGCATTCTCTTTTATTTGAATTATCATCTACTCTCCAGTGTCTTTTCTGTTTATTATATTGATTTTTTTTCCTACCCTTCCAAAACTTTAGGAGAAGGTGCTGGCAATTTAAATGACCCAAATAAGGAGGCACTGGCTAAGACGGAAGTGTCTCTCACACTGACCAATAAGTTCGATGTGCCTGGAGATGAGAATGCAGAAATGGATGCTCGGACCATCTTACTGAAGTGAGGATTGAAAGGAGGAGGAGTGGAGTGACTGTAACCCAGTGATCACGCCTGTCCCTTGGTCTTGCTGAACGAGTCCACTTGTTCATATCTAAAATGACCTTGGCCATTTAAGCCCAATACAGTTCTGGTCATCTCCCATAGTATAGTTGGCACAGAACTTACCTGCCTCATTTGCTAATGAGATGCTGAAACGAGTTGCATCTCTGAGATCCTGACCTTAGTGCCCACTCTGTCATAGCTGCATGAGTGATCCTGGGGCTTCAGGTACCTGTGTTAGGGCTGCCCAGTGGGACTCCCTTTGAGAGGCAGCGGGACAGGTGCTAATGTGTGGATGCCTCCTGAATCTCCTTTCAGCACAAAACGCTTAATTGTGGATGTCATCCGGTTCCAGCCGGGAGAGACCTTGACTGAAATCCTAGAGACACCGGCCACCAGTGAACAGGTAAAGTTTGGGGGGTTATCGTGTGCCATAATTAGATGGACAGTTGCTCCTGTGGTGGACATGTGACGGGGCTGACACAGACGGTGAGAGGCAGTCACTGGGAGGTGGGCCTGGATGTGACTGGCAGATGGTGGCATTCAGGGCTTCTGGAGAAAGCTGTTGGTCCCTAAATCCAGAGGTAGATGTTTCTAGAGCACAGAGCTCACTGGCACTTGTATACACTCTGTCTGTGCGCTTTAATTTAACCTGAGACAGAATCAGTGAGTCTGCCCAGCAATTTATTGAATATTGTATTTCTAAAATTTTTAAAAATTTTATTATTTTATTTTTTGGCTGTGCTGGGTCTTCATTGTTGTATGAGGGCTTTCTCTGTTTGCAGTGAGCATGGGCTTCTCACTGTAGTGGCTTCTCTTGAGGGCTTCTGTAGTTCTGGAGCACGGGCTTAGTTGTCCCGAGGCGTGTGGGATCTTCCCAGGCCAGGGATCGAACTCATGTCTGCTGCATTGGCAGGTGGATTCTTAACCACTGGACCGTCAGGGAAGTCCTATAGTTAGAATTCTGTTAAATGCCTTGGTAGGTAGAGAAGAGTAGAATATGGCTCCTGAGTTCTGTGAATTCATGATACAGTTTGATATATGTGACATATAAACTGAAACAATTAGAAAACCACTGAAAATTCACCATGGTCTTGACTTTAAAAATAATAAAAATTAAGAAAGGGGCCAGTGAGGAGCAAAGCATCAGGAAGGTATGGGGCTTGAACCAAGGTTCCTCATTTCACAGATGACAAAACTGAGACCCCCTTGAGGTTAAATAACTTGCCCACGATCATTCACTTAGAGTAGCAGAACCAAACTTGGATCTGGTTCTCTCTGACTCCAGTTCATGTTCTTTATATCACATGATAAGCAGTAGTTTTGATATTAGAAGAAAAGGGAATATTGGGAAAGGAATTGCTCCAGGTTGGGAAAAATTACAACCTTTCTGGTATAAACATCCATAGTATAAACAATTCAAAATAGGGTCCCAGAACCTTAGCCACGTGCTAGGATCTATGAGCATAGAGGTGATCATTGAGGTTTTGCGAGAGAACAGTCATCAAGAAAGGACCATGGGTCCTTTGGAGGTGCTAGCCCTTGCTAGGACAAGGAAGTGCAGAGAAGATGAACAAGGCAACAGCTAAGAGAAGGCACTGGATTTGGGGTGAGAGGAATGGTAATGAGAACTGGTGCTGATAGCCAGACTGTGAGGAAAGTGCTGAAAGAAGGGGAGGGCAGGTGTGGCTCGTTTGTTGGGTGGGAACACAACAGACAGACATTGGTTGGTGACTAGGAGAGATACCAGATACAAGAAGGGTCTCTTCACTGGCGTTTGTAGCACGTTTGAAAGCAGAGGGCAGGCTTGCAGGTGATCCAGCTGTGACGAGGTCGGGGGAAGAAAACATCCACCGGCCACTGGCATTGCATTGGTGATTGTAACGTTCATCACACCAGGTTTCAATCAAAAGTAAATGGTTTCCGTATCCCACATGTGATAGGGAAAAAATGAGGGATTTTGTATGCAGTAGAGTTCAATCTCCTGATTAAACCTCGGAGTCCAGGAAAGAAGCCAGCATCTTGGGACTTCCCTGACAGCCCAGTCGTTAAGACTTCGCCTTCCAATACAGAGGGTGCAGGTTCAGTCCCTGATCAGGGAGCTAAGATCCTGCACGCCTCACAGCCAGAAACCGGAACGATATTGTGACAGGTTCAATAAAGATTTTTTAAATGGTCAACATTAAAAAAAAAAAAAGGTGCCAACATCTAGCTTCATAGATGTTTCTCTTCTAGATGAAAGGAGAGCGGCCTCTGCTTCATGCAGTTTGTCAATGTGTTGGGCTGGGGGGCAGGGGGGGTATAAATTTCTTACCCTCTGTTTCTAGAATAGAATGTGTGAGCTGTACAGGCTCCGGTGTGGGTTAGGGTGGAGGCCTCCCACGAAATCCTCTTTCTTGCTGTAGGAAACAGAGCATCAGAGGGCCATGCAGAGACGCGCCATCCGTGACGCCAAAACCCCGGACAAGATGAAGAAGTCCAAAACCATAAAGGAGGACAGCAACCTCAGTCTTCAAGAGAAGAAGGAGAAGATCCAGTCAGGATTGAAGAAGCTCACAGAGCTTGGCACCGTAGACCCAAAGAACAGATACCAGGAACTGATCAATGACATCGCCAGGGTACGGCATTTAGGGGACAGCAGTGGCCTGCCCGTGCTGAAAGCTGTCTCAGAGGCTTGTGGGGGCACGGTGGCTGTTCGAGTGACAACATACCTTTAGTTCACAGGCCGATTCAGGTCCTCTCCTCCCAGGAATCGCTTCTGACCCTTCCAGCATGAGGTCCTAGCCTGCCCTCCCATGGCTTATTCCCTGGCCTAAATTAGTAGGAAGAACAGTTTGTCTTTTGGCCTTAAAGAATCCCTCTGGCTCTTTTCAGTGATAACTGTGCAATAGAAATTCGCTTCAGGTCAATTATCACATCCTAGGTTTGTGTGAGTCTTCTCAAGTAAGAGGCTCTGGTGCAGGCCGAGGAATTTATGCGTCCTCTGCCGTTACACTAAGAGCACGCCACACACACCTCGCCGCTTGGCCCTTGTTATGTTAAAATGATTTTTTTCCTCCCTCTCCTGACAACATATTTAAGATGTATAAACAAGCTTTGCAAGTTGATTCTGAGACTCTGAAAGTAATCCATTTCCCCTGCCTCTAGAAAATAGAAATAGGGGGGAAAATGGATGAGGTCTGAATTTCTTTGTTCATTTTTGAGCATAAAACTGCTGCCTATGACGAACATGTGGTGAAGCAAGGCCGAGTTAAATACTGCCAGATTCTAGTGTTAATGGTTTGAGAAGCACATGACATCATTATTTTTGTGATTTTAATAATTATGTCTCAGGATATTCGGAATCAGCGGAGATACCGACAGAGGAGGAAGGCTGAGCTGGTGAAGCTGCAGCAGACGTACGCTGCCCTGAACTCTAAGGCCACCTTTTATGGAGAGCAGGTGGACTACTATAAAAGCTACATCAAGACCTGCCTGGATAACTTAGCCAGCAAGGGCAAGTGAGTATTTTTATAAAGAATCAATGTCAGGGGAAGAAGCAGAGGCAACTGAAGCGAGTGACATTGGAGCTTTTTACTGACAACACACTGATCTGTTTATTGCATTAGTCCTTGGTTTGGCTTCTAATCGTTTGTAATTTCCTAGTTCCATTTGTTATGTGTGCGTGCGTGCTAAGTCACTTCAGTTGTGTCCAACTTTTGTGACCCCATGGACTGTAGCCTGCCAGGTTCCTCTTTCCATGGGGATTTCCCAGGCAAGAATACCGTAATGGGTTGCCATTTCCTTCACCAGGGGATTTTCCCGACCCAGGGATCGAACCCAAGTCTCTTACATCTCCTGCGTTGGCAGGCAGGTTCTTTACCACTGAGCCGGGAAGCCCTCCATTTGTTATGGTATGGTATAAATAAATAATGTGTGGAGGGTTTCAAGGATGCTTATTTCTAAACATCCTGTGTTCCAAAGTATCTTCTCGGCCCTAGAAATTAAAGAACCTTGTAAAGGGGTCATTTAGTGGCCCCCAAACCAGGATGTGCCTCAAAACTCAATTAAGAAACAATATTATATAAACAGTTAAATTCCTTGTACTTCCTGAGCACAAGCTCCCAGACCATGATTTTTTCCCAGCTTCCAAGGAAGAACTGATGCAGCCTCCTTGGTGGTAGCCACAAACCGTCAGTCTGCCCATTTTTCAGGGAGGGAAATTGAAAATCCAGAGAGGTGAAGCACAGGTTCTGCTTACTAGAAGGCTGTTTATTATTTACTCCCAACATTTCATTTTGAGACTTTTCAAACCCCAGAAAACTAAGCACCCATATACCTTTCAGCTATCAACAGATTCACTGTGTTTAGCCCATCATCTTCCCCTCTCCCTAGCCTGCTTACTCTTCCCATCTGTGCCTTTTCTCTCCCTCCCTGAAGACTTCCCAAAGTAAGGCAGGGCTGACGGTGAAGGGGTGAAAATCAGATTCACGTAACTGAGCCCATGGAGTTGGTGCCTCTATCCTTCTGAAATGTCCCCATCATTCTCTGAGCAACCCTTGACTTTGTGACATAAGGTGTTTCTGGTTCAGTTTGTATTCTCCCCTCCCTAGGCTTGGAATCAGCTATTTTTCCAAACATCCTTTGTTCCTTTTAATGAAGAATGGTATTTAGAAACCGAAATCTAGGGACTAGATGTGCTCATTGCCAGAGCCATTATTGTTTCAGGCCTTCTAAGCAGACAGACCTAGGTTCTCATTTCCTTTTTAATGGCTGCATGGTATTCCATTGTAGACATAAATTAACCACTGAGTCAGTTCTCCATCGATAGACATTGACATTGTTTCCAGTTACTTATTATAAAAAATTCTGTAACAAATAGCCTCTTGTACATATGTCATTTTGCAAATGTAGGCATATTTTTTTAAGATAAATTTCTAGAAATGTAATTTCCAGCTTCAAAATTTTATGCATCTGTGATTTTGATAGATACTTCAGTGGCCAGCTGTAGGGATTATTACCTTTTATACAACTGCCAGCTTTTCTGCCCCATTTCTTGAGAGCCCTGCCTTGAGAGTCCCAGATCCTGTTATTCCTCTCAGTTCCTCCCTAGCTTGCTTTTCTTACCGCATCTTGCCTTGATTATCCCAGTGGCCTGCTAACATCTGTTTCTTTTTCCTTGTTGCCATTCCTCTGTGTTGCTATGCTGACTTAAACTCTTTTAAAAATGACACATTCTAAGGTATTTTTTTTTTCCTCTTCACAGCCAAGGGGGCTAAGAGTGACTCCTGTGGGATTCCCTTCTGTATAGTTCCCTGAAGTAGAAATCCTAGCATTCATTTGCCATTTTAGAATTGGTTTGTTACTTACACTTGGGTATGGGAAGTCTGTTTTCCAACCTCATATCCTTGAGTGACCAACAGAGATTCACAGTAAATAATAACTTATAGAAAGTAACATAATGTGGTCTTTACAGGGTCTCCAAAAAGCCTAGGGAAATGAAAGGGAAGAAAAGCAAAAAGATCTCTCTAAAATACACGGCAGCAAGACTACATGAAAAAGGAGTTCTTTTGGAAATTGAGGACCTGCAAGTGAATCAGTGAGTGTTTACTTTTTAACTTTATTTTTTATATTGATTATTTCTGTTTCTGCCTTTGTTATAGCTTTATCTTATTGACTTTCTCTTATCTGGATAATCATTATTATATTTTATGTGTGTTTGTAATTGACTAACTAATCAGTTATCTGCAGAATTTGGCCTAATACCCAGAGTTAATTTGTCTTTCATAGAATGGAATGTATTTGTATCTTTTCCCTAATAGGCCTCTATTCACATAAAAATTATTCACTCACTTTTCTACTTTTTTTTTTTTAACATAAATTGGAATGATACTGTTTATAGCCATGTATCCAGCTTTTTCCTCATTACATGTTGTGAGCATTTTTCGCATAGTTTGAATGACCACATAATTTTTAATACTGTAGTTTTAATTTAACCATTTACCTATTGTGGAATATTTTAAGTTGATTTTGCTTTTTACAATATTACACATGTAATAACACCTTTATAATGTAATCTTTGATTCTACCTCTGATTATTTATTTTATGATAGATGCCTAAAAATGCAATTTCTGGTCAGTGTATAATTTTTTTTATTGTGAAAAAAACAAAACATAGAATTTACCATCTTAACTATTTTTTTTTAAGTAGTTAGTTTTTTGGCCACACCGTGAGGCCTGTGCGATCTTAGTTCCCCAACCAGGGATCGGATTCATGCTCCATGCATTGGAAGTTGGAGTCTTAATCACTGGACGGCCAGGGAAGTCCTTTCTAACTACTTTTAAGCGTATAGTTCAGTAGTGTTAAGTACACTCACATTGTTGTGCAGCCCATCTCCAGAACCTTTTCATCTTAGAAAACTGAAACTGTACCCATTAAATAATAACTCCCGTTTCCCGTTTCCCCCAGCCCTGGAAATCCAGCATTCTCCTCTCTGATTCTATGAGTCTGACTCCTAGTTGCCTCATACAAGGGGAATAATATACTTGTTTTTTGTGTCTGACTTTTTTCAGTTAGCATGATGTCCTCAGGGTTCATGCAGGTTGTAACCTGTGACAGGTTTTCTTCCTTTTTAAGCCCAAGTCGCTTTTCACTGTATATATGAACCCCATTTTGCTTATCCATTTGTCCCTTGATGGACGTATGGGTTGCTTCCATCTTTTTGCTGTTGTGAATAATGTTACACTGAACATGAAGTACAAATATCTGAGACCCTGCTTTCAATTCTTTTTGATGTAAACCTAGAAGTGAAATTACTGGATCATATGATAAAGTCTATTTTTAATATTTTTAGGAACTGCCATACAATTTTCCATAGCAGTTGAAAAAAAATTTTAACTCATATGTATTAATGTTACAAAATATTTTCAAACAGCGTCCGAAATGTGTATGAAAGTACTTCAGTTCAGTTCAGTCACTCAGTCGTGTCCAATTCTTTGCGACCCCATGAATTGCAGCACGCCAGGCCTCCCTGTCCATCACCAGCTCCCGGAGTTCACTCAGACTCACGTCCATCGAGTTGGTGATGCCATCCAGCTATCTCATCCTCTGTCGTCCCCTTCTCCTCCTGCCCCCAATCCCTCCCAGCATCAGAGTCTTTTCCAGTGAGTCAACTCTTCGCATAAGGTGGCCAAAGTACTGGAGCTTCAGCTTTAGGATCATTCCTTCCAAAGAACACCCAGGACTGATCTCCTTTAGGATAGACTGGTTGGATCTCCTCACAGTCCAAGGGACTCGAAAGAGTCTTCTCCAACACCGCAGTTCAAAATCATCAATTCTTCGGCACTCAGCTTTCTTCACAGTCCAATTCTCACATCCATACATGACTGCTGGAAAAATAGCCCTGACTAGATGGACCTTTGTTGGCAAAGTAATGTCTCTGCTTTTTAATATGCTATCTAGGTTGGTCATAACTTTTCTTCCAAGAAGTAAGGACCTTTTAATTTCATGGCTGCAGTCACCATCTGCAGTGATTTTGGAGCCCCAAAATATAAACTCTGACACTGTTTCTACTGTTTCCCCATCTATTTCCCATGAAGTGATAGGACCAGATGCCATGATCTTCGTTTTCTGACAGATGCCATGATCTTCGTTTTCTGAATGTTGAGCTTTAAGCCCTTTCTTACTCTCCTCTTTCACTTTCATCAAGAGGCTTTTGAGTTCCTCTTCACTTTCTGCCATAAGTGTGGTGTCATCTGCATATCTGAGGTTAATGATATTTCTCCCGGCAATCTTGATTCCAGCTTGTGTTTCTTCCAGTCCAGCGTTTCTCATGATGTACTCTGCATATAAGTTAAATAAGCAGGGTGACAATATACAGCGTTGACGTACTCCTTTTCCTATTTGGAACCAGTCTGTTGTTCCATGTCCAGTTCTAACTGTTGCTTCCTGACCTGCCTACAGACTTTTTAAGAGGCAGGTCAGGTGGTCTGGTATTCCCTTCTCTTTCAGATTTTTCCACAGTTTATTGTGATCCACACAGTCAAAGGCTTTGGCATAGTCAATAAAGTAGCAATAGATGTTTTTCTGGAACTCTTACCTCAATAATTCTTTACCATCATTGAATAACAAAGCAATTTTTTATTTTTGACTTAATAGATAAAAAAGATAGCACTTTTAAATTGTGCATTTTTTAGAATTCTAGCTGAGGTTTTTGGGGGGGGTGTGTGTGTATTTAAACATGGCTTATTATCTATGTTTTCTATGATTATTTTTTCAATTGAGCACCTTGGTGCTTTGGGTTTATTTGTTTGTTTGTTTTTTAGATTAGCACTGTATGCATTTTTCAGACCTGTTTCATTATTATTTATTCCCTTCTTTTTTGTCATTATTTCCTGTTATTGTTCAGGTACCTATCATTATTTAATAATTTGCTACCACAGATTAGAAACCAGATGACAAACCAAACCAGTTAAAATAAAATTACTTATTACGTAAAATAATACCTTTATAAAACCCATGAGAGTCTCCTGTTGAGTAAAATGCGTGTGTTTTAGTCTGTGGACTCTGTAACCTCTCATCTAGCTTCTCAGTGACCTCTTTTGCATCCTCCATGGTTCTCAGCTCTGTTTATAATAGAGCAGTTTGCTCCATAGTTGAGTTTTGGAAATCTGGGGTGACACACTTTGATCACCTGGAGAACAGCTTGCTCCCACCTTCTGGTGCCATAAAGCTCCTGGGAATGTAAAATGTTGAGAGTGAGTGGTACCTTAAATATTTTCAGTAATAGCAGTCTATCTTTGGTAATACTCAGTCCATTTATATCTATAGCACCTACTCCTTCCAGAGAACCCGCTGTCTTGGTTCTTTTGGTTCTGACCCCTGCTTTGTTTATGTACCATTTCCAGTCCTCAGACGTGCTTGTTTTCAGACATCTGTCTTTTCCTCCTCCTCCTGGCCCCATTTCCTCTTGATTCTCCTTTCACTATCGTGTTTCAGGAGTGGCCACATGGAAGGCCAGGATGACTCCTGACGTCATCCCTTCAGAGGTCACTGTGTCCTTCCTCAGTAGCGCCTCTCTCAGTAGGAAGCACGTTCTCCCAGGAGAGGTTGCCACTCTTCTCTCCAGATCCCAAAGCAGATGGTAATTACAGCATCAATATCACACACATCCTCCCCATGAAAGCACTTTGCACCTTTATTTTGTCCCCCTTTTCACTGCTGAACACTGAGCTCATCTCCTTTCCAGACTTCACAGAATATTTTTATATGAGAACGCAAAAATCAAACCCTCATAATGTTGTGTTTCAAACAGGTTTAAAAACGTCATCTTTGAAATCAGTCCAACAGAAGAAGTTGGAGACTTCGAAGTGAAGGCCAAGTTCATGGGAGTTCAAATGGAGACGTTTATGTTACATTATCAGGTGGGTCTGCAGCAGCTAAAACTGACGGCTCTGTGTGTGAGATAGTTGTGTTCTTGTCAGGGGAGGACAGGGGAGAAGAGCAGACCCATGTGAGGAGAGCTGCCCACACATGGCAGTGAGCCAAGGGCTTCTGTGTGTCTGATTTGGTCTGTTTGGGCTAGTGAGCTTCTGCAGACGTATACATCTTCAGAGAGCGTACCTGAAGCTTCCACTTAGGGTTGCCACTAAATTAACTGACACCTTGGATTTGAACAAAATGCTTAGGTACAGATCTCGACAGTACAAAATCATGAACTTTTTCAGTAGCTTGAAATCTTTTTTCCCCCCTCTCATTTTGATTTGATATAAGGGGTTTAAAGGTATACTTCTGACAAGATGTGTATAAATTGCATCTTTGTAAACTGAATTTCACTTTATTTATATTTTGGGAACTTTTTTTTTTTGAGAGAAAGCAACTTTTTTACTGAATCTAAGTTAATAAATAGGGATCACAGAACAAATAGCAGACAAACAGCGTGAGTTACATCAGAATGAAAAAAATAAATGATGGGCCTGGGTTTCCAGTCTGAAGCTGTTATGCAATATGACTCTTTTTTGGCCACACCACACTGCTTTGGGATCTTAGTTCCCCCACCAGGAATTGAACCCAGGCCCTGGGCAATAAAAGCACCAAGTCCTAACTACTGGACCACCAGGGAATTCCCCTCTGAATCCCTTTTTAAATTCAAGAATGCTGCAGTGAATCATTTTGTAACATCACTATCCCTAATTTTTATTTTGAAACATCTCTCTTTTCTTTTTGCATTAAAAAATGGAAGGGCGGTGAGCGGACTCCTAGGTAACATCCAGCTCCCATTAGTTCTGTGAGCACAGTGCTTTGGGGTTGGTGCCCAGCTTATGTTCCTCAGACGGCTGCACCCCGTCAGGCTGGGCAGCCTGAAAGGAAATTCGGGCTCGTGCACATGTCGCTCCCACTTCGTTGGGAGTTTTCCCCCGCTTTCTTCCTTTGTCATTTATTGAGGACTTTGATGTCGTTACCGCACCTAAAACTTGCCCCACCAGCCACACCACAGTCAGTTTCTCCCTCACCTCCATAGCCTATAGAGCCAGCCCCTGTTCACTACTGGCATCAACTTACTTTCCTCTCGACTTCCAAACTGCAGACTCCTTAAGGACAGGTAGTATTTCTCTGTCTCCTTCTCAATGACCAGTAGACCCTCAAAACAATAACTGTACAGATGTGAAATGATTTCATGATGCACCCAGCTAACTCAAGTCCTTACGCAAAAAAGAGCCTCTTATTCCCTCAGTTTCACCAAATTTGTGTTGGCTGCCCATTCTGCCTCAGCGTATCACTCCACGCACAGAGTCATTAGCTATGGAATGACCACCAGGTGCGAGATGTTACAGTTCAGATGACATACCAGGGTCTTTGTCCAACTGGGGCCGCTAAGATTTTTCCAAAAGATGAATTGGTTGAACTTTTGGGGTCCCTTCCAGCCCCTCTCTTTTTTAAATATTTTTTTTGCAGTCTATTGAATTTGTTACAGTATTGTTTCTGTTTTATGTTTTGGGTTTTTTTGGCCCTGTGCCATGTGGGATCTTGGTCCTCCCACCCCACCCAGGGATCGAACCCACACCCCCTGCTTTGGAAGGTGAAGTTTTAACTGCTGGACCACTGTGAAGTCCTGCCTTCTGGCCTTTGGATTGCTGCTTTTTCACTACCACTCTTCCAGAGTTTCGGTGTGAGACCACTGATTTCCTCGATTTGTTCTGGACAGTGGAGGGAAGTAGAGAAACAGGGCTTAGCTGTCAGATCCAGATTCACCACGTCCAGCTCTGTTCTGTTGGGCAGGTCATTTAACATCCCCCAGCCTCAGCAGCCTCATCTTTAAATCTGAGATAATCACCCCTGGCAGATTTCTGACAGGACTTAAACAGACATCGTATAACACGCTCCTACACTGAGGAGCATATAGTAAATGTAAAAAACATTTAGTCTTCTCTTCCCCGTCGCGTCCAGGATAGGAAAGCTCTGTCATTTGAGAAGGAAATGAAGACTCTAGTAGATAGTGCTGAGATGACATTACTGGCCTTATCTTGTGTTCAGGGTTATTATGTCTCATCATGGATTGAAACGCCATCACCTTCTCCAGGCGACATGTCACTTAGGCTAACAGGCCGCAGCAGGCAATTCCATAGCTGGGGACTTGTGTCTCACCCCAGCTCACATCTGGCACACAAGGCAGGCCTTGTCCCTTCCGGACCCCTCCCTACTCATGTCCCTCCTTTTCTTGTCCCACGGACTTGATTAACCATCAGAATGTTTTTTTTGAACAGGACCTGCTTCAGCTACAGTATGAAGGAGTCGCTGTCATGAAATTATTTGACAGAGCTAAAGTCAATGTCAACCTCCTCATCTTCCTTCTCAACAAGAAGTTCTATGAGAAGTAACAGAGCATTTGCTTCCAGCCCAGAAGGATGAAGAAAGAAGTGCCCAGCAGCAGCCTTTCTGAAGGTCCTTCTTTACTTCTTGGAAACAAAGACCCAGCCCACACCATTGCCTCAGTCTAATATCGCCCCCAACTCCACAAGTTTAACTCCTCCCGCTCAACAGGGACATTGGTTATCCTTTCTTCATAGTGAAATTGTATTTCAGGCCCAGTCTGACCCATCTTGTTCCTTCATTCTCTTCTGTTAGGGAAGAGTGGGAACTATCCTAAAATCTCTCACGTTGTTACAGTCTTAGAGGTTGCATTACTATATTGTAAGCTTTGGTGTTTGTTTCTATTAGCAATAGGGACGGTGGGATTTGAATACTTGCTGTTTAGAAGTGGAAGCCAATAGCCCAATAACGTGCATACTTAGAAGACACACAGTTAAAATGTTAGATTATCCATACTTACTAGGTTGTCTCTTGAAAGTGAAGTTCCTTTATATTACTGTTCCATCAGTAAAATTGAAGGATATGGGGAGGCTTTGGTTGTCTTCCATTCTGTCTTCCTTTATGGCGGGAGCTAATAGAAGTCACTGTTCTGTGTTCAAAGGAAGCATTTTCTAGAAAGAGAGGGATATTGTTTTTAAATTTCACCATTAAATTTGGGCAGTTCTCATCAGTGGATGGGAGAGTCCCATTGTTAAAATTAAGCTATTTAGGTAAATTCAGAATGGTCTGAACACCTGCTTGTTTCTGTTGGTGCAAAAGATTGACTAGTTTCAGGCAAACGGTCCACTCCATCCCTATGGCAAAGGAATGGGTTTTCCCTAGCGTAGAATGTAACTGTTTTCAAAGCTGTTTTATGTCTTAAGAGTGCCTTATGAAAGTGTAGATTTATTTCTTAAAGTGGGGGTGATAGGAATTTTAAAGATTTATATAATGCTTCAAAAGTCTTTAGAATACTGTAAGAAAACGGTTTGGGTTTTTTTTTTTTTTAATTGGCTTATCTGTATATCTGAACTCTTAAAACTTTCTTATAGCTAAAACACTAGGGTTTATCTGCAGGGTTGCAGAGAGATTATCCTGCCTTAAACAGACTGAAACAAAACCAAACAAAAGCAGCCAAGCGATGTTACACGTGATATTAAAATCTGCCCGCCCCCTTTTTTTTTTGGTCTTTTCTCTTGCTGCCCACACTATGCCTTTATTTTATGAACTCTGTTTTTTAAATTTAGTCACAAACAATTCAGTGCTAAACACTGAGCTCATGGAGCTTTCATTCTTAGATTAAAAGTCATGTACTTTTTTAAAACAGTCTTTTTATCCAGGAAAATATATTGAAATCATGCTACTGAGCCTCATTTCCTCTGATGTTTTGGTTCAGTGTTCTTTTATCGTAAAACATAAACTAACAGTTAAACATTTACTGGTGTATATTTAAAGCCAATAAACTGTCTTCATTGATAACAAATCATGAGACGTGTCCCAGTTACAGATGTTAAGTGCTGGAAGTGTGTCTTTAACTGTCTTCATTGATAACAAATCATGAGACGTGTCCCAGTTACAGATGTTAAGTGCTG
>NW_024070200.1:46933642-46953712 GCF_014754425.2 Oryx dammah
TGATAACAAATCATGAGACGTGTCCCAGTTACAGATGTTAAGTGCTGGAAGTGTGTCTTTCTTGATAGACTGTTTACTGAGTCAGTTTACTGAGTCAGGTCCGCAGGTGCAGACGTACGAGTCTACACACCCCATGCAGCCCACAGACAGGTGAAGAGGTGAGGTGTGGAGTGTCATGGAAAGAGTCTCCACTACCTTGACCTCATTTCTTGTGTTTCGCAAGACAATTTTTTTTAGTAAATATTTTCCTCAGATTAAAAGAAGATACCACTCTAAGTGGCATCACCTCAAAAACTGGGACCAACCAAACTGTCAACTGTTTTACCTTAAAAGATGATATTCAACCCCAATTCATGTCGGGCCCCAAAGGCCACGTCGATGACAGACAGTGAGCAAAGTTCACAACTCTTTAATGAAGTATGATGTTTCCGTGGTCTGTAAGGAGCATGGTTCCCTTGCCACAAATGGCACAAACTACCCTCAAGAATTTTGATCGTAACTGTGCATAATTACGGTATTCACAGCATTGAGGATGCCCAGGCAAAGTCAAGTCATGGCATTAAAACCTGGTAGCTCTTTGTAATTTTAATTTATTAGCCATAGCAGTCTCTGTCTCAATTCTCTCCTTTGACCTTCTCTTCAACCAGCCATCATGACATTTACCATGAATTTCCTCCTTCAAGAATTTGGACTGCCCATCAGATTGTTGCCCCACACAATTGCCTCTGTATCTCTGTATGAAATAAAAGGTCATTCATTTGTTTTTGTGTTGATTTTCCTCAGTCTCATTGTTAGCAGTTCCTGCAAAACAGTGTTAACTAGAGTGAAGTTTAATAATTGAAAACCACAACAGAAAACAACCCCTTCATAGTCTTTTTGAAGGAACAAACACAAATCAGCTATCTCAAAGCAATTTTTTTAACTTGTGAGCCTTTTTAAATATAAAATGCTTTAAGTAGCCTCAGCATAAAAATAATTGGGGGGCGTGGCAAGGTGGAGAACTAGCATAATGTCACTTAGTTCTTTTTTAAAGTGAAGAAACCATCCAAGGAGTTCCCTGGTGGTCCAGTGGTTAAGACTCTGCTCTCCCAATGCAGGGGTCACTGGTTCAGACCGTTGGGCAGATCCCACACGCCACAACTAAGGGTCCATGAGTGCAACTAAGACCCAACACAGCCTAAATAAATATTTTTTAAAAAATCATCCAGTTTTTCTTTAATCATTATTGGTGGACATTTCAATGTCAGTTCTGATCAATGAATGGCTGGAAATTTCAAATTACAGTAGCATTAAATGTTTTATGGCAGTAGCACTCTAGGTCACAGTGTGTCCCTCCGGGGACTTCTCCATTACGTACAAATCACCAGAAAAGACGAAAATAGCTGCCTTTTAAATAAGACCCCAAGGGGCAGCCGTACTTAAAAATACAAATAAAGGGTCTTCCCTGGTGGCTCAGTAGTAAAGAATCCATGTGCCAATGCAGGGGGCTAAGGTTCAACCCCTGGTCTGGGAAGATCCCACTTGCCGTGGAGCATCTAAGCCCGTGCGCCGCAACTCCTGAGTATATGCTCCGGAGCTTGTGCTCCACTGGAGAAGGCACCGCAGTGAGAAGCCCACGCCTAGAGAGGAGCCCCGCTTGTAAAAATTGTAAAGTGTATACTTGCCAACATATTGTGAATTTCCAGGTAAAAATAACCTCACTCTTAAAGGAACCCGATGGAAACCCCTAATTTTATTTTTTAATACTTGTAGTTTATTAATTGCAGGAAACACCCTGCTGTTTATGAGAGGAAGAGCTCATTGGTAGGGCACTGCAATGGGACTGCCTGTTTTAAAAGGCGCATGAAGTGGGGTAGGATGGATTGGGAGATTGGGATTGTCATATATGTACTACTATGTATAAGATAGATAACTAATGAGAACCTACTGTATAGCACTGGGAACTCGACTCCGTGAGTGCTCCGTGCTGACCTCAATGGGAAGGAAGTCCAGAAAAGAGGGATATATGTGTACGTGCTGATTCACTTTGCTGTACAGCAGAAACTGACACAGCATTGTAAAGCAACTACACTCCAATAAAAATTAAAGGCATGTGGACAAAGCCCTTTGTCGATTGGAAAGTTGACATCTTTTTTTCCTCTTTAAACTCGTGTTTCTATTCCACTTCCCTTAGAATTTTATTCTAATGTAATCTTTTAAAGCATAAGTCTTAACTTTTGACCATCCTGTCATCGTTACT
Organism: Oryx dammah; assembly: GCF_014754425.2. Lineage (NCBI taxonomy): Eukaryota > Metazoa > Chordata > Mammalia > Artiodactyla > Bovidae > Oryx > Oryx dammah. Next base: position 46,935,882 of record NW_024070200.1, read on the forward strand.
TGTGAAAAAAATTAAAATATTTTATTGCCTGTGACCATAAGGCTCTTAACAGTCCAGAAAAATACTTTGCATCATAATTATTGTTAGTGCATCTTTAATCAAAATCCCCTAATGTATTGTCTTGACAAAATTTCTAAAAGATATTTGAAATGCATCTCTTAATGAAATAGATGAAAGTTCTTAAAGTGCAGGTTTAAAAGCTTATGGCTAGGGACCTCCCTTGGAGAAAGCAATGGCACCCCACTCCAGCACTCTTGCCTCGAAAATCCCATGGGCGGAGGAGCCTGATAGGCTGCAGTCCATTGGGTCGCTAAGAGTCAGACATGACTGAGCCACTTCACTTTCTCTTTTCATCTTCATGCGTTGGAGAAGGAAATGGCAACCCACTCCAGTGTTCTTGCCTGGAGAATCCCAGGGACAGGGGAGCCTGGTGGGCTGCCATCTATGGGGTCGCACAGAGTCGGACACGACTGAAGCGACTTAGCAGCAGCAGGGACCTCCCTGGCAGTCAGTGGTGAAGACTTTGCCTTCTAGTGCAGGGGCTGCTGCTGCCGTGTCCGACTCTGTGTGACCCCATAGACACAGGCTCCTCCATCCCTGGGATTCTCCAGGCAAGAACACTGGAGTGGGTTGCCATTTACTTCTCCAATGCATGAAAGTGAAAAGTGAAGTCGCTCAGTCGTGTCCGACTCTTTACGACCCCATGGACTGCAGCCTACCAGGCTCCTCCACCCATGGGATTTTCCAGGCAAGAGTACTGGAGTGGGGTGCCATTATCTTCTCCCTAGTGCAGGGGACGCAGGTTCAATCCCTGGTGGGGAGCTCACATGCCTAGCAGCCAAAAGAAACAAACCACGAAACAAGTAATATTGTAACAAATTTAATAAAGACTTTAAAATGAGCCACATAAAAAAAATTAAAAATAAAAAATTTCAGTGTGTGCATGTTAAGTCACTTCAGTTGTGTCCAACACTTTGCGGCCCTATGGACTGTAGCCCGCCAGGCTCCTCTGCCCTTGGGATTCTCCAGGCAAGAATACTCGAGTGGGTCACCATGCCCTCCTCCAGGGGATCTTTTCCCACCGAGGGATCAAACCCTTGTCTCTTTTGTGTCCTGCGTTGACAGGCAGGTTCTTCACCACTAGTGCCACCTGGGAATACCACCCCCCCAAATGTGTGGATAAATATTACTGCTGGCCATAATAAAAGAGAGCTGTTGACCAATTCTCTTCCTGTTTTCACTTTTATAAATGTGAGCTCTGAGAACCTTTGCTGCCATAAATAAATAAGTCACTCAGTCGGGTCTGACTCTTTGGGACCCCATGGACTATAGCCTACCAGGTTCCTCTTTCCATGGGATTTTCCAGGCAAGAATACTGGAGTGGGTTGCTGTTTCCTTCTCCAGGAAACCTTCCTGACCCAGGGATTGAAGCCGGGTTCCACACATTGTAGACAGATGCTTTACCATCTGAGCTACCAGGAAGTCCATAGTAAGTACTAATACATGGAATGGAAAGTGTTTTGTGATAATGATGTCACTCATTTTTTAGGTGTCTAATTATATCTCCCAAATCTCAATGAAATTATAATTAAAAAATTAAATATGATTAGGTCCTCTAATTTTGCTGAAAGCAAAAAAAAAAAAAAGTTTGGAAAAGAGCTTATTATCCAGTCTTTAGATCATACACTGTGTCAAGACTTGGGAAGTAGGCGAGGGACTTTACTAAGGCTTATTAAATGACTATGAATTACACTCATAACCTTTGACTTGTGGTTGTTCAGTTGCTAAGTTGAGTCTGACTCATTGCGACTCCATGGACTGCAGCATGCCAGGCTCCTCTCCTTCACTGTCTCCTGGAGTTTGCTCAGATTCATGTCCATTGAGTCACTGATGTTATCTAACCATCTCATCCTTTTCTGCCCCCTTCTCCTTTTGACTTAGAGATAACTTACTTAACCTAATATTTTAGTGATGCTTTGGAAAAGTAGAAATATTTTAATACTCCTTTGGTACGACAATTTTTAAACAAAATTTTATTATGGAAAAAAATGTCTAACATCTAAACAGAAGGAATGGTATAATGAACTCCCATGTGTCCATTGTCTAGCCTAAGCAATTACCAACACTTTCATCTCTACCTTCACCCACATCCCCTTGGGTTATTTTTACAAATCCCAGCTACAGTATCATTTCAACCACAGATACTTGGGTATGTATCTCCACCACAGTGTTTCTCAACAGGGAGCAATTGTCCCTCCATGAAACACTTGACAATATTTGGAGATGGTTTTTGCTGTCTTTATTAAGAGAGCTCTGCTGGCATCTAGTGGGTGGAGGCGAGGGTTGCTGTTCATGCCCGTCTTAATGCAGAGAACAGGCCCCTCGACAGAAAATGAGCTAGTCCAAAATGTCGGTAGAACTCAGGGTGAGAAATCCCACTCTTAACGCTGGAAAAAAAAACAAAAAAACAAAAACTCCAAGCCATTATCACACCTAAAAAATAAATTTGAAATACTGAATAGGCAGTCAGTGTTTACATTTCCCCAGACATCCAATAATTGGCTTAAACATTTCATATATTTGAATCAGCTGCCAAACAAGATTCCCACATTACATTTAGTTGATGGGTTTCTTAAATCTCTTAATCTATGAATTCTCTCTTTTTGAAAAATTTTAATATTTTTGAGTACTCTGATTCTTTGTTGCTCTGTGCGGACTGTATCCAGATGGAGAGAGCAGGAGCTACTCTCTAGCTGTCGTGCAGCCTTCTCGTGGTGGCTTCTCACTGCAGAGCACAGGACCTAGGGCACGCAGGCTCAGTAGTTGTGCACGGGCTTAGTTGCCCTGTGACATCTTCCTGGACCAAGGATTGAACCAGTGTCCCCTGCATTGCAAGGCAGATTCTTAACCACGGGCCACCAGGGAAACCTCTCTCTGTTTTTTCAAATCTTGCAACATATTGGGTTGGCCAAAAATTTCTATCAGGTTTTTCCACAAGATGTTACAGAAAAATGCAAATGAACTTTTTGGTCAACACAATATTTGGTGTTGATCCTATAGAATTTCTATTCTCTGGGGTTTCTTATTATATCTTTATCTACAGGGTGATCTCAGGGATGTATCTTTTTGTGATGTAAAGCCTGATCACAAAGTTCAAATATTTCCAGCTTGATTCATTTGTTATAAATTTTCCTATCCACTCTTCATCACATACCACGTGGGTTCAGCAGCCACTGTCACGACTGACTAGATTTCTTACTTCATTGGGGGTTGCAGAATGGTGATAATCAGCCATTACTTCTTCATTTATCAGAATTTTTCTAAAAAGAATGTCCTATCACCAACTATTTGGTTACCTTGAAGACTATTGATACAGGAAAAGATGGAATGCTGTCTCTCTCCCTTTATTTGCCAGCTTTCAGAAAAAGCGTGTTCCCTAACATCTTCATCTTCCCAGGTGGTTCAGTGGCAATGATTCCGCCTGCCACGCAGGAGATGCAGGTTCTATCCCTGCGTTGGGAAAGATCCCCTGGAGAAGGAAATGGCAACCCACTCCAGTATTCTTGCCTGGGAAATCCCATGGACAGAGGAGCCTGGTGGGTTCCTAACATCTTCTAAAGGTGACCGGTGAGGTTTTGTTTTTTTCAATCCTGTGACTCCTATTTTTTTTAATGTATTAATATTCGATGTCTTTCAATCCACTGTAGATATACATATATTTTTTAAATGTTTAAAAGTTTTAAATTTTTTATTGTAAATTTTAAATTTAAATATTTTTAAATGTTTTTATATGCTCAAATTGTCCTCTTTTGGGCCAGTAGAAGTCCTTCAGTGGTGACTGTCCTTTTATCATGACCCCAGTAGACTTTGATAGCTTCCTTGCTTTCTGGCTTAAGATGTTCTAGCCACATCTTGCTATTTTACTCACCCCAGACTTCAAATCAGCTATTTCTCCAAGGAGCCCTGGTTACTTTTAGTGGGAAAGGGTACTTGGAGAATATAGTCTGGGTGCTAGGAGCCCTCATGACTGTTAGGTTGGTCCTTGTCTCTGTTTTCAATAGAAAGAGTTTTTTAAAGAACATTTCCTGAGTTCATTCTTTTCTTCTAATAAAATGCTTTTATCTTAACATAAGCAGTTCTATGAAAGAAAAAAATAATGGTTGTAGCATTTGCCAATTCCGTAGTGTGAACACCTCCCACAGCTGATTTCAGGCTTGATGCCATTGGTCATTGAACATAGAGTTGAGGGGTAGGAGTGTTTTTGTTTCGTCTTGTTTGGCCACACCATATGGCAGGCGGAATCTTAAGTTCCCCAACCGGGCATTGAACCCTCGCCCTGTGCAGCAGAAACATGGAGACTTAACCACTGGACCTCCAGGAAAGTCCCTAGAGCTGGGAAAAGATGCTAACAGTTGGCTTTCGTGAGTTGGTGCTAAACTACTGATTTTATTCCAACAGTAATAGGGAGCAATGGATGGATTTTAAGAAGAGCAAGACATGATGAGATCTGGGTCTTAGAAATGTGGAGGATGGATGGGGATACGGGAGGCAAGACTCCAGGTTATGCTACTTCCTGTTTGTCCCTCAGGTCCACTCTCCACCTTCTGCTCTCCTCTGTGCCCTAGGAAGCTGGCTGTGTAGACTACATCACTGTCTCCCTCCAGTTTCTGCTTGGGTTTGGCCAATGACAGGCACCGCAGGAGAGCAGAGGTCTAAAATAAGGTGAAAAAATAGTGAAGTGAAAGTGTTAGTCGCTCAGTCGTGACTGATGCTTTGTGACCCCATGGACTATAGCCCTCCAGGCTCTTCTGTCTGCGGAATTCTCCAGGCAAGAATACTGGAGTGGGATGCCATTCGCTTCTCCAGGGGATCTTCCCAACCCAGGGATCGAACCCAGGTCTCCTGCAATGCAGGCAGACTCTTTACTATCTAAGCCACCAGGGGAGCCCAGAATAAGAAGAGGTTAAGATTTATTCTTCCAGGTCACTGTGAATTAACTTCTCTCCCTACCAAAGGCCAGAGTTCCTCTCAGGTTCCTCTCTACAGATAACCACCTTCTCCGTATTGCAGTAAGCAATCCTTCCCCAGTTCCCCTGTGGCCCAGAGTGCTAACAATTGCTGCTGTAACTAGCCCCAGGGGGTCCTGCATTATCTGTAAGCCTTGCCTGTTTCTTTATTAACTTTTCTTCCAGTCTCCAGTTTCAGCAGCCATCTGTTTCCTGCCGGGACCCTGACTGATACACAGGTGGATCAATTAAGGTCTCAGTGAGAGACTTTGCTGCTTGAACTGGATAGTGGTTGTTAGGATGAAAAGGGGTGGGTAAATTCTAGAGATGTTTAGGAAGCAGAGTTGGTTTACTGGGTGTTGGAAGAGTGGAACCTGGGTCAGCAGGTGCTCTACAGGAAATACTCTAAGATCGAGAAAGATGATTTTAGAAAACTTATTAATTTTTGCCTAACTAAAGCATTTATGACCTTTTGATTCTACTTGTTTGACTTAGTATGAATAGAATGCTAGATTTCTAATAAAATAAATATGCAACAAGCAACAAAGGTTTACTATATAGCACAAGGAAGTATAGTCAATAGCTTGTAGTATGTAGTAACCTATAATGGAAAATAATTTCAAAAATAATATATGTGTTTATGTATGACTGAATCAGCTTGCTGTGCACTTGAAACGTTGTGAGTCAACTATATTTCAGTAAAGTATATATGTTAAGAAAAAAAAGAAATTTGAAAAGGGTTGTATTCCATCATTCTCCTTGGAAGTCACAACACACATAAACATATTAAAAACCTTGGAGAGACTTCCCTGGTGGTGCAGTGGTTAAGAATCCACCTTCCAAATATGTGTGGATTATTGTCAAATATCTTTTGATATTGATTTCTGACATAATTCCACAGGGAGAAAAGAACAGACTCCATATGATCTCAATACCTTTAGACCATGACATTTTTGCACCTTGTTTTGCTTTCCTGAAAATGCTCCAGTGTCTCCTTGTTTATAGTCTATGGGAACTTGAACAGAATTTGTATCCTACTGTTGTGTGAAAATTGTATAAATCTTAATTATGTTGAATTGGTTCATCGTGCTTTTCAAGTCTACTGTATCCTACTTTTTTGTCTATCCATTCTATTAATTTTTGAGGGCATGATATTGAAAGTCCAACTAAAAATGTTAATTTATCTATTTAAAAAAATCGTAAGCTATAATGGAACTATGTATGTAATTTTGTTCTGTATTTTCCAAGTCTCCTGTAAATGTGTTATACTTTCATAATTAAAGAAAGAACCCACCTTCCAATGCAGAGGATGCAGGTTCGCTCCCTGGTCAGGGAGCTAAGACCCCACAAGCCCACGCACAGCTAAGCCCATGCACTGCAAACGTGAGCCTGTGTGCCACAAAGAAAGACCACACGCGCTGCAAGTAAGACCTGATGCGGCCAAAAATAAAGAAATAAATAAACATTTAAAAAAATAAGAAAAAGCTTTGAGAAATCCTACAGTCAGGAGACCAGCCCACCCCTCCTGCTTTTCAGGGAGCCCCTCTTAGCCATCTATGAGACTCATGTTCCATGAAACACACCCTGTGAGATGCTAGAGAAAGAGGAGGCTACAATAGTACCTGACTTTAAGCTGTCAATAACTGTTAAATATTACTTAGGAAACAAAAAAATAAAAAGTGGGTATTTGTAGGTCACTTTTGCTAAAGAATTTTGGATTCCATTAAAAACTTGAGTTGGGTGAAGTTATCTGTGAAATACTTTGGGCCTTAAATTGCAATTCTGACATTTACCCCTAAATTTGATATGATTCTGTAAAAATGTGTACTTGATAAGCTCACTATACTTTCTCAGAGTCACTGACCTTTGGAGAAAACATTTCCAGCTCCTATGAATACAGAGGCACCAAGTCTGCAAAGTGGAGAAAATTCTGGAGGTAGAGTTTCCCTGGTGTCTCAGTGGTAAAGAACCTGTCTGCCAGTGTAGGAGACACGAGCTCAATCCCTGGGTCAGGAAGACCCCCTGGAGAAGGAAATGGCAGTGTGCTCCAGTATTCTTGCCTAGAGAATCCTGTGGACAGAGGAGCCTGGCAGGCTACAGTCCATGGGGTCACAAAGAGTGGGAGATGACTTAGCAACTAAACAACAACAACGGGGGTTGAGAAGGCACACAAGTGAAAGGGTGACGTAATAGAAGTTAAAGGATAATTCTTCTCAAAAAAAGCCGTCTCAGAAAGACTAGCTTCCAAAAATAAAAGAACCAGTGACCAAACACCCTTTTCCATGAAAAGAAACCAGGACTGCTTGGAGAAGTGACTGGTTCTGGGACTGGAAAGGAAAAGTACAAGATGGTCAGGATATCTTGTTGTGTCCAGAAAGAAAAAAAATACTGAAAAATGGATAGGGACATATTAGAAGGACACAGAAGCCAGATTAAAGGTTAAAGCTGGGATAACTTAAATGTAATAATAGTAGTGGGTTATAACCTATTGAATAAAATAAGAATTCATGAGCCCATTCTAATATAAAAGAATAAATAGGGAGAAGGCAAGAATCATTAATGAGTGCTAAAACTAGTTTTTTGCAAATTTACTGAGTAACAAAATATTTATACAGTCTCAGACTGTCTCCCTTCAAGAGTTCTATTGACTATTAATGGACAAAATAGAAACTTTACAGTGGAGAAACCTGGCAGACAGCATCTTAGCTAAATGATCCAAACTTAACGTCATTAATGGGACAAGTTGACATCGTGTGCCTCCTGATGGATAAACTGAAAACGCAATATTGCTCCTGGGCTCAGTTCAGTTCAGTTCAGTCGCTCAGTCATGTCTGACTCTGCGACCCCATGAATCACAGCATGCCAGGCCTCCCTATCACCAACTCCCGGAGTTCACTCAGACTCACGTCCATCGAGTCGGTGATGCCATCCAGCCATCTCATCCTCTGTTGTCCCCTTCTCCTCCTGCCCTCAATCCCTCCCAGCATCAGAGTCTTTTCCAATGAGTCAACTCTTCGAATGAAGTGGCCAAAGTACTGGAGTTTCAGCTTTAGCATCATCATTCCTTCCAAAGAAATCCCAGGATTGATTTCCTTCAGAATGGACTGGTTGGATCTCCTTTCAGTCCAAGGGACTCTCAGGAGTCTTCTCCAACACCACAGTTCAAAAGCATCAGTTCTTCGGCGCTCAGCCTTCTTCACAGTCCAACTCTCACATCCATACATGGCCACAGGAAAAACCATAGCCTTGACTAGACAGACCTTTGTGGGCAAAGTAACGTCTCTGCTTTTGAATATACTTTCTAGGTTGGTCATAACTTTTCTTCCAAGGAGTAAGCGTCTTTTAATTTCATGGCTGCAGTCACCGTCTGCAGTGATTTTGGAGCCCCCAAAAATAAAGTCTGACAGTTTCTACTGTTTCCCCATCTATTTCCCATGAAGTGATGGGACCGGATGCCATGATCTTCATTTTCTGAATATTGAGCTTTAAGCCAACTTTTTCACTCTCCTCTTTCACTTTCATCAAGAGGCTTTTTAGTTCCTCTTCACCTTCTGCCATAAGGGTGGTGTCATCTGCATATGTGAGGTTATTGATATTTCTCCCGGCAATCTTGATTCCAGCTTGTGCTTCTTCCAGTCCAGCGTTTCTCATGATGTACTCTGCATATAAGTTAAATAAGCAGAGTGACAATATACAGCCTTGACGTACTCCTTTTCCTATTTGGAACTAGTCTGTTGTTCCATGTCCTGTTCTAATTGTTGCTTCCTGACCTGCATACAGATTTCTCAAGAGGCAGGTCAGGTGGTCTGGTATTCCCATCTCTTTCAGAATTTTCCACAGTTTATTGTGATCCACACAGTCAAAGACTTTGGCATAGTCAATAAGGCAGAAATAGATGTTTTTCTGGAACTCTCTTGCTTTTTCCATGATCAAGCAGATGTTGGCAATTTGATCTCTGGTTCAGCTACTCACAATGCTAGCCCTGATCAGGTTGTTTTCTGTCTTTCTGAATTTGGAATTTTTTAATGACTTTCTCTTTTTGTGACTGCAAGATGGCTTCCATAGCTCCAGGCATCACGTCTGTATTCCAAGTACAAAGCGGGTGGGGGCTGGCTGCAGTTGAATATGTTCCTTTGATCTGAAAACCAAAGTTTTTCAAAAAGCTTCCTGTTTGGTTTTCCCTTAAGTCTCAATAACCAAACTGGTCATGTGGCCAGGCCCATCTGTGAGAGAGCCTGGGAAGCGGCATCTGCCTTTCTGGGCTCTGCAAAAGAAGAGTGGAGGGAGTTTTGCTAAGGAGTGATTACTTTCCATTTGAAAACTATGGCCCATATTAATTCTTGGGTTCATCCTTTTTTATATTTATTTCCATCTTTAAAAATTATATATTTATTTACTTGGTTGTGCCAGGCTTTTATTACTGCATGCAAAGTCTTAGTTGAGGCATGTGAACTCTTAGTTGCAGCATGTGGGATCTAGCTCCCTGACCAGGGATCCAACCCAGGCTCCCCTGCACTGGGAGTCTTAGCCACTGGACCACCAGTGAAGTCCCTGTGATTTCATTCTTAATGGCAGCATTTCTTAAGGTTTGACCCATAAATGACCTACATCAAAATCGCCTTCTATGATTTTGATCTATGGGCCCTGAACATTCCTCAACCTTCTGGCTGATTATGCCACAAATACAAAGCTCTGGCCATTCCTCGCTGGGCCATTCTTCAGAGTTGTGTTTATAGCGAGCAGCTCGAAGGGATGAAGAAATGTCTTCTGAGTCAAAGAGCAAATTGATTCCTCTCCTGTGACAGAACCCATGCATGTCTGGGCATCCATCTGGGCCCTTATATTTTTTTAATTTTTAAAAATATTTATTTTTGGCTGCCCTGGGTCTTTGTTGCTGCTGGGCTCTTCTGCAGTTGGGGTGAGCAGGGGCTGCGCTCTAGTTGGGGTATGCGGGCTTCTCATTGCGGTGGCTTCTCTTGTTGCAGAGCACGGGCTCTAAGGCATAGGGTCAATAGTTTCACAGCAGATGGAATCTTCCTGGACCAGAGATGGGACCCATGTCTCCTGCATTGGCAGGTGATTCTTCACCACTGAGCCACTAGGGAAGCCCCATCTGGGCTCTCCTGCATCATCCCCGTGGGACCTGGTGGGCAGGGTGAACTGACACACCAATGATGCTCACAATGCTTGCTGTCTCTGACCTGGGAATCTCACGCCTCCTGCCAGCAGCCATGCAGTGGTAACAGGCTGATGTACAAGTCTGTAAGTGGGGTAAAATCCCAGCCTGAAAGAGTAAACTCTACCACAGGCAAAGCTGACAAGGAAGTTTGACTCTCTCTGCCTGGGTTCTGGGAGGAGAGGTGGGGAAGCCCCTTGAGAAGCCAAAAACTCGGCCCATACACAGGTTTAGGATCTGAATGTATGGTTTCTGTGTAATAAAATTCTCATGTCTGGTCATTGATTCCCATGCACCTCATGGAACAAAAAAACCCAACAGCAACATTTGAGTCATATTCCCACTACCCAGGATTCCCATGGGGTATAAATCAAGCCCTCCTGAAGTTGAGAGCATAGTTAAAAACATTAGGAAATAATCCATCATAAGCAAGAACATGCAGATACAACAAACAGGCTTAGAGCTCCCCAAACTTGAAATAAGAGAACTACTTGCTGAAAGAGAATATAAAATTAGTATAACTAAAGGCATAAAAGAAGGAATAAAAAGATAAGAATAGAACTCAGCGAAGAGTAGTTGTGCGTGCTCAGCTGTGCCTGACTCTTTGCAACCCCATGGACTGTATCCTGCCAGGCTCTTTCTGGGATTATACTGGCAAGAACACTGGAGTGAGTTGTCGTTTCCTTCTCCAGGGGGTCTTCCCAGCCCAGGGACAGAACCCATGTCTCTTGCGTCTCCTGTATTGCAGGCAGATTCTTTACCGCTGAGGCACCAGGGAAGCCTTAGTAAAGAGTTGGCATATTTGAAAAAGAACTAAATGGAGTTTGTAGATGGGAAAACAGTTCTTAAGGAAGAAAAAACTCAATGGCTAGGTTAAACGACAGATTAGACATGCCTGGAAAGAGAAGTCAGTAAACTGGAAGACAGATTTGATGAAATTACCTAGATGTAGCACAAAAATTAAGAGTAGAAAAATATAAAAGGGAGGTAAAAAGAGATGAAGAATAGAATGGAAACGCTTAATACGCATCTAATTAATCTTCTAGAGGGAAAGAACAAATGTGAATAAGCAGCATTTAAAGAGATTTTAGAAAAATTTTCTGGAACATTTGGAAGGCATATAGCAGAGTCTTCCAGTTGTTCCCTGTCATCTAAAAGTGATGGCCCTCAAAGTGAAATCCCAGAGAACAGGCAGCATCAGCATCACCTGAGAATTTGTTAAAAGTGCAAATTCTCCCCACCACCCAAGGCATGCTAAGGCAGCAACTCAGAGTTTCTGAGCTCTTTGAGCCCCAGAATGTGCTCAGCAATCTGTGTTTTATATGACCAGGGGTCAGCAAACTATAGCCAATGGGTCAAATCTGCCCCACTGTCTGCTGTTGTAAATAAAGTTTTATTAGGATACAGTCATGTCCATTTCTTTATGTGTGGTCTATGGCTGCTGGCATGTACACTGGCAGAGGTGAGTAGTTATGAGGAGACAAGAGCAGATGATCTGCAAAACTCTTTTCAGCAAAAAGTTTCCAACCCCTGACTTAGACAAAGGATACATCTCAGTGAGTGTGGTTCCCAGAGTCTCTCTTCTATTCCTCTTAGATGGATGCTCAAGTGATGGTAGCAATGGTCAACAGACCCGAGGAGCTTCCAAATAAAGCTCCCGGGTAGTCCAGTGGTTAAGAATCCGCCTGCTAATGCAGGGGACATAGGTTCGATCCCTGGTCTGGGAAGATTCCACATGTCTAGGGGCAACTAAGCCTGTGCGCCACAGCTCCTGAAGCCTTCCCTCTAGAGCCTGTGCTCCACAACAAGAGAAGCCACTGCAATGGGACACCTGTGCACCACAGCTAGTGAGTAGCCCCCACCTGCCAACCACAACTGGAGAAAGCCTGTGCAGCGACAAAGACCCAGTGCAGTCATAAATAAATTTTAAAAGAATTTTTTTAAAAGGTCCCAGTTTTAAATTTACTCCTGCAAAAGCAGCCATATCAGTTCTTGGAAACAACTTAGGTGACATCAGCACATAAGAAAATACTTTTGCCATTCTGCAAGTCAGGTCACCTGGGTCCTGATTCTGGGTTCACCATCCTGAAATTCTTAGCATGTCCAACATATGCAGTTTCTCCTTGCCTGTGCCTTTACTTTTAACTTTTTTTTTTTTTTAACCCTCCCAGCACTTCAACATATAACTTTTAATTTTTGTTCAGTTAGGGGCTTTCCGGTAGCTGGCCTAGCCATGACTTCCACCCCATGGACCAATGGTAATCAGCACAGCAGAACATAAAAAGATGAAATTGAAGTGCCTGCGAAGCAGGGGAAAGGGGAAAATCTAATGAGAAGCGAGATGATTTGAATCAGAGAACTTCAGAAAGAGGTCCAAGGCACCTGAAGAGGGAAGGGATAGAGTTAAAAATACAAATATTGCTCAAAAATGTGTACAAGGTGCAGTTAGACACCCAGATCCTTTGCACTGTGGCTGTAGACGGGAGGTTAACTGGGGAGACAGAGGCAGAGATGTTTTGGACTTAGGGTGAGGCAAAGACAACACCAGTGAGGTGTTGTCTGAAACAGAGAGATTAAGCACAAGGCAACACATCAAATGGTGGAACTCTTAGCACTTTTTTCCCCCACGTGACTCTCAGAGAGCCAGCGGCTTATTTATACTTCTGGATAGTCAACTGGAAGATTCTTTAGGCGGGAGAAATTGACCTGCCCAAGAGAAAAAACAAATTTTAAAGTCTGTCCAGTGGTACAGATGAACCTATTTCCAGGGCAGGAACAGAGATGAAGATGTAGAAAACAGACATGTGGACACAGGTGGGGAAACGGAGGGTGGGGCAAATCGGGAGATTGGAACTGACATATATATACGGCCTGTGTAAAACAGCCGGCTGGCAGGAACTGACTAGAAAGCACAAGGAGCTCAGCTTGGTGCTCTGTGATGACCTAGGGGGGTGAGATGCAGGGGTACAGGAGAGAGGTCTAAGAGGGAGGGGATATATGTATACACATGGCAGATTCACTTCATTGTACAGCAGAAACTAACACAACATTGCAAAGCAATTATATTCCAATAAAAAAAACAAAACACACCCCAAACCCTAGGGATATTGTTACTTGGAGGACATGCATTGAAAATTCTAGGTCTCTGTTCCAGTGAGCTCTCTAGCCAAGAAACCTCACAGGTGCACAGAGCTTCCAGTTAGTTCTTTAAAAACAAATGATATTTGTACTTCCTTTATTTTTCCTGATTTTACTAGTAATACATACTTATCTCTAAAATTGTATATAATTTAGAAATGTGTAAAGTGGAAGATAATTTTCCCAGTAGTCCCTATTCCTCAAAGACAAATGTTATTAACCATATCTTGATATACTTACAAATTTTTTTCTATTTAAATGTAACAGGTCCTGGCTTGATCCTGTAATAAGGCCAAAATAAGTGGGCTTGAAACAAAATCGGTACTTCTCTCTCAGCCACGTCATAGCCTAGAAGCAGTTTAGAGCTGATACTGTGGTTCCCCAGGGCTGGGAAGCCAGGGGCCATTGCTACTACTGTTTTGTCATTCTCAACACAGTTTTATCTAATGGTCTAGGACAGCTGCTCTATCTAGTTACCACATCCATATTTCAGCCAGTGAGGAGAAGAGGGAAAAGGTCTTTCTCCTTTTCATTTAAGGGCATGATCCCAAAGTTGCCAGTATTTCTTCTGCTAACATCTGTAGAGTGAAACACGACCAGATCTATTCACAAGGGAGAGTGGGAAACGTAGTCTTAAGTTGATTTTAGCTGGGCAACGAAGCATCCAGTTAAAGTTCAGAATTTCTTTTAATAAAGGAAGAAGAGGAGAATGAATGTTGAGAGAACAGCTAGCAATTTCTGCTACAGAATATATAAAAATATTAATTTAAATCATTTTAATTTCCAGAAACAAGATATCTATACATATTTAGTGTTTCTGTCTTAATTATGAATGGAGTCAAGGATTACCAGAGGCTTGAGGGAAGCCTCTAGATGGAGACCAAAATGAACAAACTAAAAATTGAACTCAGACAAAACAGAGACAGACAATACAAGGAGCAGAAGAAAATATAAAAACAGAAATAACCTCTAATTAATAGCACACCCTTGAAATGAGTATAGGATGCTATTTTAAAAAGGAGCAGTCAGAAACCAGGAAAGAGCATTTAGAAATTAGAAATACAATCACAGAAATAAAAGTTCAACAGAAAGGAAAGACAAAATTGAAAGAAAGAGCTGAAAAAATTTATTAGGAAATAGAATAACAACAGCAAAAGACAAAAAAAAAATAGAAAATAGGAGAGAAAAGATGAGAAAATTAGACAAGCAATGTAGGAGACCCATTAACTGACCAAGTAGAATCTCCATGAAAGAAAAAAGAATATTGTCAAAAAGATAGGACAATTTCTCAGAACTAAAGGATATGAATATTCAGTTTCCACATACATATCTAATGCCAGTGTAGTGAACAAAAATAAAGCCTCCCACCAAAGTACATTATCATAAAATATCAGAATACTAAGCCTTCAGAGAATGGGGTGTGTATGTGAAAATAAGTAAACAATAATAGCCCTCAAAAAGCAAGTCACCTACAAAGGAAAGGTGAGTGTGAGTGGAATGTGAGTGGACTTCCCAGTGGCAACACTGGAAGTGAGAAAACAGTGAAGCAATGCATTCAAAGAAGTAAATGCGAAGGATTTCTGATGAAGACTATTCTTAGCCCAAATATCAATCAAGTCTGAGGGAAAAATAAGAACATCTGCATACACACAGAGCCTGAAGGATTTTATCTTTTACGTATTCTTTCCCAGGAAAATATTGGAGAATGTCCTCCGCTAACATGAATTAGTACGTGAAGCAGGAGGACAGCTTGAGATGCAGGAGGCAGAGGTCAGAAGACGGGAGATGAAGGGAACTCTCAGGATGAAGGGAGGAGAGCCAGCAGATAGCAGGTGAGGAAAGCAAGAGTCCAGGATGGAGCAGGTAGACAAAGTGGTCTGCGAGAGAAGTTCCCTCCCAAACTGCCCATTCATAGGTTCAGTAATGGCTTTCAGAGTTCAAGGAACTTTAGAAAGAAGACCAGAGGGACCAGAAGAGGGGAGAGACAGAGCTAAAACCCAAATACTATAAATCAGAGTTTGGGAAAGGATTTCTAATGAGTTGAGAGAAATCTAAGCAAAAAAAAAAAAGTGAAGGCAGTTTTTAACTAAAAAAAAAAAAGTATAAAAATGGAACTATTGTGTATTGTGTAAACACCTAATATTGACTTACCAAAAATTATCATATATTAATAACTACATTGAAAGAATGGGAGCAGGGAAAACTATATTTGTGTTGGGGGCACAAAAGAGCCAAAGCATTCTTCCCATAGTAGAAAATGAATAGTTAACATCTAAAACTAAAAAAATAATCACAAAACAGCAGGAAAAACTTATTTACCGTGGGAACTGGGACTTACTTGGGAAAATTGTGTGCCTTGTAAAGCTATTGTTAAAAAATTCACATGTATTTATTTGATTAAAAAATTAAATGGAAAGTGATTAGATTAACCATGACTATTTTCCAAATTAGATAAGGGCAAAATGGAAATAAAAAAGAGTCATCCAGGGCTTCCCTGGTGATCCAGTGGTTATGAATCCACATGTCAATGCAGGGAACACTGGTTAGATCCCTGATCTGGGAAGATTTCACAGGCCTCCGGGCAACTAAGCCCTTGCTCCTTAACTACTGGGCTCCGAGGCCTAGAGGCCAAGTTGCACAACAAGAAAAGCCAGTGCACACAGCAACAAAGACCGTAAATAAATACATAACTTAAAACAACAACAACAGTCATTTAGTGCAACAGAACGCAGACATGATAGATCCCTGCATTGGTGAATTGGTAGATGAAAATAGAGGATTTAGCTCATTCCAGTGTCCTACGGCACCTCCCTGTATCTCAGAAGCTGAAAGGCTATAACCACATTTCCTAGATGTTACTGCAGCTAGGATTCTGGATGCAGTTTTGGCACCTCCAGTCCAATTTTGTTTTTTATTTGATTTGTGAGGTGGAAGTGAAGCTGAGCCTTTGTATGTGCTGTTTCTATTGGTGAGTACTGTTGTATTTTTCTATGGTGGCTTCAGGGTCCAGGAGGTGGCCAGTGTAGTGACAGCCCTCCAATTCAGTAGGTGGCTTCCAGATTTTAGAAGAAGCAGTGGCTCTTTTGTTGGCTTGGTTCTGCAGCATGTGTCTCCAGGTCACTTCTGAATCTTTCGACCCAGAGTCTGCTTGCTCAGCCCTCCACACAAGTCCTTAAGCCATTTTACACCCTATAGTAAATCCTTCTGTACTTTACCTAGGATAAATTCTGTTCTTTGAAACTGAAAAAGCAGAAAATATAGAGTAAAAGCATGATAAACAGTACAAAATAAGACAGAAGAAATAAATCCAATCATAATGAATCAAACTAATCATAATGAATCAAACTAACCTCTTGCTAATAGAGGTATATTCTCATTAAATTTTCTAAAAAACAATCTATGAGACACAGAAAAAGTAGAGTGAAATACTACACAGGAATTAGAAGAAATGAATCAATACAAACGAATTTCAAAAGCAATGGTAAATGAAAAAAAGCTGCCAAAGTTTATTTAGCATGATGTAGCTTTTTTGTAAAATTTTAAAAATAAAATTTGGTATTCATATGCAGTTGGTGGATCCATATGTCGTATAAAATAAAAGTGTAAAAACATTAATGTGAATGACATGTACCAACTTGAGCCCAGTGACCACCTCTAGGGAGGAGGAAGAAAGAATAAGGGTGGGGTTTTAGATCTGCCTGATTTTCTATTTCGTTAATAAATACCAAGTAAATGAAGCAAAATGTTTTGATACATTTAACCTTGATAGGGGAGGGCGTGGGTGGCGCTAACATCATTTTCTGCAGTCTTCTGCGTGTCCCTGATAGTTACTAGCTTACAAAAGGCAGAGACACAGTTTCAGAGGCGTCCAGGACATCTTTACACACATCAACATCTCTACGGCGAGGAACTTCGGGGGCTGCAGGAGAGGGAGAAAACCAATGAGGCTGACTGACTAGGCTGGAGCTGGAGTCCGAAAGAGCCCACGGATGCTCATAAAGAGCCTGGAAAAGGGGCAGGGGCTGAGGAGCGAAGAGGGGGACCCCCGGGCGGGGGGGATGGCGTCTCAAGTGCAACTCGGGAGACGGTTTTAGAAACTGAGATCCAGATTTAGTAGCTGTTTTCTTGGGTGGGCCCGAGCGGACGGTCAGCGACACAGATCGAGGGAGGAAGCGGGCTGGGAGGCGGAGGACCGAGGGCAGCTGTTAGGCCCCACAGGGGTGGGAACCGAGGGAGAGGATTGCTCAAGCGTAGGTCGCCCGTTCTCGCCCCGTTGAAGGAAGTCGGCCTGACTGGGGAGGGCGAGCAAGGTGTTCAAACTCTTTGAAAACTGTAACGTCAATCTGAAGGCCAGGCGAGCCCTACCGGGGAGCGCTTCAGTAAAATGGTACCCTAGCTGCTCCCTCACGTCGGGCCCGCTCTGCCGCGCGAGCCGGGGGTCTCCTCGCGGGGTCCGCGCGGCGGGTCGCGAGCCGGGCGCGGGACGCCGGGGAAAGCCCTCCGGCGGCGGG
>NW_024070200.1:46954112-47014166 GCF_014754425.2 Oryx dammah
CGAGCAGCTCATGACCGACCTCACACTGTGGGGGGTGAGGGCCTGGGTCGGGTTGGCGGGGGCGGCCACGGCGGCGGCGGCAGGGGGAGAGGTCGCGGGGCCGAGGCGCCGGCGGGGCCGGGCGGGGGGGGCCGGGAGCGGGCCGGGAGGAGTCCGGGAGCGGGGCCGGCGCCCCCCGCGCGGCCTCGGCGCGGGCCCGCCTTCCGACACCCGCTGACCGTCTGCGGTCGCCGCGGAGGTGGGAGGGTCGCGGGGGCCGGCTGTGCGGGGAGATGGGAAGGGGCCGAGCCCGGGAAGGCGGGCCGCCGGGTGAGGGAGGCCTAAGGGGGAGGGTGACCGGGAGCCCCGGGAGGAAATCACAAACAGCTTGGAGGCGGGAGGTGCGGCTTCTCGCTGCTCCGAACATCCACCGCCCGCGAGTCCTCCGGGACTGCCCGGCGGGGCGGGCCCGGGGCTCCCACCCGCTCCCTCGGGAGAGCTCCGCGCACCCGTGCATCCGGGGATGGCCCCGGCCTGCTTTGGGGTCCGTCTGGGTATCAGGCGGTGACTCCTTATCGAGTATGGGGCTTTGCTCCTCTCTCTCAGTGGAGGTGCTGTATCCGTCCGGTTTACCGAGTTCGGCCCCGGTGTATCATGCGAACTGGGAAGGTGCACAGCGTTGCGGGTGACCCGAGGAGGGTCCAGGGGGACCGAGTAAGGTCCAGGGGGCCGCGCGACCAACACCCGGCGCGGTTAGGTAACTGTCGAGGGAGGCAGTGGAGGATGGAGGATGGAGGACACAGGAGTGTCTGCGCAGGGCTGCGGGGAAGGAGGGTCAGCGTGAGCGGGGGCGGGCCTTGAGGATCCTGAGTGCTGACCTTGAAGGACCATCAGGGGGATGGGGGAGGGTATGCAGGCGCGGGGCCGGGGTGCGGGGCAACCCGGAGGAGAGCCGAGTTGCAGCAGACTGGTGGTCCCTGGCTCGCCGAGCTGCAGACGCGTCCGTTTCTGGCCAGCAGTGTTTGGGTATCTGTTGCCAGAATTGGGAAGGTTTTTGTAGAAATCAAAGTTAAGAGATTTTAAATGTAAAAACGACATTTCTTTACATTTAAAATTGGGAGACCTGATAACACTCCTGATTCCCATGTGACAGCCGCTGGCTGGAGCTGGGTGGTGGCTGCACACGCCTTCTCTGGCTGGCCACAGTTCACACCACACCCTGTCATGATCCCCCCTCCTGATCCCCAACTGCTGAGCCTAGATGTCACTTGCCATTTATCATATTTTTGATGTGTGTTTTTTTTTTAGCGAAGTTAAGAAGAAACAGAAATATTTCTTATGCTTACTTTTCTATCATCATGAGAAGAAATATATGCAGATTAAAAAGACAGGATTTCAAGAATTCTTTTTCCCTTGTGTCCTGGCTGGCTTCACTCATTTATAACCTGCCTGGTGTCCATTTGTGACCCTTGGTTGTGTCCCGGGATGAGCATGTCAAGCTCATCACATTGAGGAACATGACAGGGTGAAGGTTGAGAATTAATGCTGGGGCCTGTGTTGCTTAAATACATAAATTTTATGTGTACAGATACATGCATTCTGTATGTATATCTAGAGGTGATCTGCTTGCTCGCCCAATTCATGAATCCTGTTTAAAGTGTCTCAGACAAAGGAGGCCGTGAGTAACGTACAGACTCTTTCAAAGGCAGTTAATTTTCACAAGTCCTGTGTTCACTGAAATGAGTCTGATTATGTTACTTAAATATGTTCAAACATAGACTTGTATGTAAAGTTCTTTGCTTTAACTATGATATAACCATTAGCTAAAACATAGGTACCAATAAATTCAAAGTTACAAATGCAGTGAGTTCAAATGGAATTAAGTTAATGTGATAAATGCTGTTTTGCTGAACTGAATTGAGGCTTTCAGTGTGAATCTCATGTTAAACCCTATAGTTCAGATTATCTGGAGTTTAGCAAGCCTGACCAACTGTGCCTTATATGATAATTCAATTTGGCCACCATTTTTCTCTTTTCTAACTGCTTTAAAATTATGATGTCATTTTGTCCTTCACCTTGTACAGGACATTATTTACATGTTAATTCTGCCTATATTCTTTTCTACTGTCTACCAGTTGCAAGTAAAATAATGAATGCTACTTGGCTCCGCTGTGTTCACTAACACAAAGGCAAATGATAACTCTGAATTTGCCTAGTAATTTTTGCTTATTTACATTTTTAGGAATAACTTTCATAATGAAATTACCGAGCTGAAGTACTTTTCGTAGAGAATTCTCTGATTCCCCGAGCATATGTCCAAAATTCCAAGGGTCCAAAGATCTCAGATGGAAAAGAATCTATCCTGTTCAGTAGATTATCGATAACCTGATGGCACATATACTGATTTTCCATCACCAGCCCATGGCAGTCATGCTTATGGATGGAACAGACATTGCTAATCAACCTAGGTACTCTTTCCTTCCTGAGTCTGTGCTGGGCTTTGAGTCTTTCTCCTCATAATCAGAGTTGGAGCTAAATCCTATTTGTTTAGTTGGTGGGATAGATTAGATTATGGAGAATTTTCCACTCTAGCTTTAGGGGTGCAGCCTTATCAGGAAGCAGTGGATAATTTTTGAGAAGAGAATGCTAGGAGGATCAGTTCAGTGATGATGGTAAAGAGAAGGAAGAAAGCAGAGGCAGATAGGCCTGGAAAGAGGCTGTTCCTTTGTTCATTCATTAATTTGTTGGTACTTAAGTGCCCAGTGGGGAGATGTTGGGGTGGAGTGAAAGGTGGAGGGAGGTGAAGATGTGGTGCCTCCCTTCAAAGATCTTATTAATTTGTTTAGCAAACACCTTTTGAGTCTTTTGTGTGGGGGCGGGGAGGGGGTGTGGGGTAGGATGGACCCTGGGGATACAGTAGTACAGTGCGTGCGTGTGAAGTCGCTCAGTCGTGTCCAGCTCTCTGCAACCCCATGGACTGTAGCCTGCCAGGCTCCTGTCCGTGGAATTCTCCAGGCAAAAATACTGGAGTGGGTTGCCATTTCTTTCTCCAGACAGTAATACAGTAGTGTCTCCTAATAGATTGTAGGGATGCTATGGTAGACAAAGATTAATGGGGAAGACATTCATTTGACAAGTAAGGGCACATTTTGATGAATATTACGAAAGGGGAACAGCTGGGAGGGTATGGTAGAGAGTCCTCGCCTCTTCCAGTGTCATAAAGAATTAATGGGAGTGGGGAAGGTGTATGAGGGTATATACTTGTGTGTTGAAGGAGGCAGAATGTTTTAGGCACAGGGACAGAGTTGCAGCAAGGGAATGAAGAGGGTAATTTGAGATGAGGCATTCTCGGGGATTTGGGACTTGATCCCAAGGACAATGGAAAGGCACTGAAGGGGTTGAACCAGGAGAGATTTACGTTTTAAAAGAATGACTGTAACTCCCGAATGTAGCATAGATCAGAGGACGAGGTCACAGGGAAATGGTTTAGAGTCTAGGAGGTGTGATGGTGGCAGTGAAAGGATGCAGTGAGGTGAACAGGTTGATTCTTAGATGGCAGGAAGGACCAGAATGGTGAATGGATGAGGGAGCCAACTCGAGAATCATCTCCAGCTTTCAGAGCTGAGCCATTTCAGGGTGTCCTCTGTTGAGAGGGGCTTCCCTGGTGGCTAAGATGGTAAAGAGTTCACGTGCAATGCAGGAGACCTGGATTCGATCCCTGGGTCACGAAGATCCCCCTGGAGAAGGGAATATTGACCCACTCCAGTATCCTTGCCTGGAGAATTCCATGGACTGAGGAGTCTGGCAGGCTACAGTCTTTGAGGTCACAAAGAGTCGGACCAACTGAGCAACTAACACTTCCACTGCACTTATGTTAAGAGAGAGAGTGCTGGCAGGAGCAAGTCAGGAGCAGACTCGGTGTCAGGAGATGCCGAGTTTGAGGTGCGCATGAGACACTTAAGTAGAGATGGCTCAGCAGACAGTTGTCCGTGTGCTTCTGGAGCTCAAGGAGGAAGTCTTAACTGGGGCGAGACTCTTTGGTGGGTAGCAGCAGGAATAGATTCTGTTGCCTAGGAAGAATTTCTAGAACAGATCTTATAGATTAGTGGCCTGAATTGTAATTTGGCTGTGTGATTTTTTTATTTTTTAATTTCTTTGGTGGGAGGCCCCCAATTTTTTTTTTTTTAATTAGGGCCAACAGTGAATATTGAGATTTTTACATTAAAATCTGGACTCTGGTTTCTTGTGAAAAATGAGATTATCTAACAACACTTACTGTCCATTTCTGCATGACTGCTGAATGGCAGCTGCCCCCCTTAGACAAAGCATGGACACGCCCTTCATTCTGCCACAGACTTCCTCACTCCTTGTGGTTTCCTCATAAGTGATTCTAGCCTGCTTTGCTTATTTGCCTTCCATACTTGGCACCCCTACGCTCTTGAGTTTGTAACCTCTGCTGCAGAATGAAACATGCAGAGGGCCTAGGAGATGTCCAAGGAGCTGCACCATTTAAAGGAGAGGGAGAGGAGGAAGGGAGAAGCGGCGACAGAGGATGAGATGGTTGGATGGCATCATTGACTCAATGGACATGAGTGTGAATGAACTCTGGGAGATGGTGAAATACAGGAAAGCCTGGCATGCTGTAGTCCATGGGGTCACAAAGTCAGACAAGACAGCAGAGCAGGATGAGCCTGCAAAGATGACTGAAGCGGGGACAGAGAAGTAGGGAAAAAACCAGGAGGGTCATGGTTCAGAGAAGGGAGGTTGGACCAGCCGAGCCTGGTGCTGCTGGCTAGTCTGATGTGATAAAGACCCAGCCTCTGCTCTAGTCGTTTGGAGGTTGTTGGTGACCTTGGTGAGAGCCACCACATCCACAGCATACTGGGTGGAAGGGTACTTGCAAGGCACTGAGGGCTTGAATGAAGGAAGCAGGAAAGGGTTGGGAACCTGCTTAAGAAGTCTGGCTTTGAAGGACAACTGGTAGTGTTGAGAAGCCACAGGATAAATGCCACATAACCTGGAATGTTAATTTTGCTTGAATATTTGGGAGGAACTGTCACTTTCATGGGCTTCCCAAGTGGTGCATGGTAAAGAGTCTGCCTGCCAGTGCAGGACATGTAAGTGATGTGGGCTTAGTCCCTGGGTCGGGAAGATCCCCTGGAGTAGGAAGTGGCAACCCGCTTTAGTATTCTTGCCTGGAAAATCCCATGGTCAGAGGAGCCTGGTGGGCTGCAGTCCTTGGGGTCGCAGAAAGTCAGACATGACTGGGCATGCATGCGCATCACTTTTGTATTAAAACAGGCAATAGATAAGGTATAGTGAGGCCTCTGAGAGAGGAACAGAGAGAGGAGAGGATGAAGGTTAGATGTGGTTTGACTATGGAGTGTTACCGCTTTGCCGGGCATTGTGCTCATCACTTTCCATTCATTGTCTCCTGTAGTTCTCACAGTAGCGCTAGGGACTGTGTGGTCTACAGTGTTCCTCATTTTCTGGAAGGTGGCATGGCCAGTAAGAGGCAGTTCTAGGGTTTGATTGCGGTCGTCACACTGAATGTCTATATGCTCAGCTGCTTTTCTCCCCCACTGAGATACCCAGTTGTACTAGTGGCATCTGCTGAAAACAGTTCTCCACTGAACTGCTGTGACACTTTGGTCAAAAGTCAATTGGCCATATATGTGTGGGTCTGTTCTCAGACTCTCTCCTGTTTCTGCTGACCTCCTGTTCATCTTTCTTTTGAACAGCAGCGCACTATCTGGATTATGATAGCTTTATAATCAGTCTCAAAATGAGGTAACTTAAGTCTTCTATCTTTACTGTTCTTAAAAGTTGCTTTGGCTACTCTAGCGCATTCCCTCGGCCATAAATTTTAGAATTGTCGTGTCAGTTTCTGTGAAGAGGCCTGCTGGGATTTTTTTGGGGCGATTGTGTTGACTCTTGACAAGACTTTTTCAAAAAGGAATTGGTGAGACTTAGATCTCATTTCTTATAGACATCGGAGGAAATTCCACTAAAGTATGAGACCAAAAAAAAAAAAAAGATAACCAACCTCTACTGTACAGCACAGGGAACTCTGTTTAATATTCTGTAATATCCTAAATGGGAAAAGAATTTGAAAAAGAATATATATATATATTTATGAATCAATCACTTTGCTGTACATCTGAATCAAGCATAACGTTGTAAATCAACTATAGTCCAATATAAAATAAAAATTTTTTAGACTTTTTAAAAAATTGAAAAAAAAAAACAGTGTATGCCTATAGGCTAAAAGTTGCTAACTCAAGGTACCAGGTGAGGTGAAAAAATGAATGGAGGGATCAGGAATGAGGTGGTAAATGGTCACTGATCTCAGGCCAGAGTGGAGGATAACAGGGTACAGTGAGGACTTGGGGAAGCTGGAGAACCCAAGTCCTGTCTGAACTCCATGCCACACCTCACAGCTCCATGCCTTGTTGCCATGCAAGAGTATGGGTTCAGTGTTTGTCAGATCTTTCAATCAAGAGAAGATGGAAATCCAGATTTTTGTGCCTTCTTGCAGTGTTTTAAAATTTAAAACATTGAGTGGGTCAGTACCATGTGGGTCGAACAGAACTCTCTAGGCTAACCATGGCCTGTAGCCTGATGGTCCAAGTCCTCTGTCTCAGGCTACTCATTCTTTGATCTTCATTTTCCTTACCAGTAAGCATGATGGTGTTGGAGACCATCTCTAAGGTTCTTTCTAGCTTACTGGTTCTCAATTTCAAAAGAGGAGGGCATCAGAATTACTCAGTAGTTTAGGAGATAGCTGAAGATATCAGCACTAATGATGTTTTGAGCAGTTGTCCAGACCTTTACACTTTACACACCACTGTCACATCTGTTCTCTGACTTAATCCTTCCATCATCTTTGTGAAGTAGGCAGCAAAGGGATTTGTGCAACCACATGGGAATGCCAGGTTACGAAGTCAAGTCTTCCCATTCCAAATCCAGCGCTCTTTTTTTTACTGTGGTGCAGCCATCTCTGAAAACTCTAGAAATGGACATTTTCGTAGAGCCAGCAGATACAGGAGATGTGGGGAGGGACTCCAGTTCGGCTGAAGGCAGATCTCTAGCTAGATCCAGAGCTCAGCTTGGTTGAAGTGTCAAGGCTTTTGGGTAAGAGTTTAAGCCTTTGTGAGAACTCCCTGAAGGTAGAGACTTTGGCACATGTTCATCTTAGTAAGCTGGTGCCTGGCACTATACCCAATACACAGTTTACCATTTTTATGTAAGTGAGTAAGTGGATGGGTTGATGGAAGAAGGAATCAAAAGCTTTAGGTTAAGGGGGCTGAGAATTTTGTCTATAGAATCTCAAGGACAGAGAGTCGAATGTTTCCGGTTGAGAATGTTAAAATCTGAGACTTTATACTGATAACTTAGCTGATAGATGGGAAAAGCTCACCATGGCCTCCCTCTCGTATTTGACTCTCAGATCTGGGTTTTGATTAATAGATTATTACCATTTCCCTGGGCCATGTTTTTGAAAAATCAAGTACTGTGGGTATAAGGAAGCTAAGGCTGCCAAAGGATTTTATATGATATGCTTTTATAACCTCCAGACAGATACAAACCCTTATCTTTGGAGATACCTATTGAAATATGGAATGCTAGGCTGTCTGGCTTTCAGTCGAATGTAATGGGTGATGAAGGAGATAAAGATGAATCAAGGTTGGATGTAAGCTGATCGTTGTTGGAACTGGAAGATGAAGAGATGGGGTTTCATTATACTCATCTCTGCTGCTGCTGCTGCTAAGTCGCTACAGTCATGTCCGACTCTGTGCGACCCTATAGATGGCTATTTTGTATGTATTTGAAAGTTTTCATAATAAATGTAAAAACAAAAAACCAGAGCACGCCATAGGCTCAGCGAAGCTTTTGGTCACTTTTCCCTGAGCTTGTGAATAGTGTGATCATTGAGGAAGAAATGGATCAAAGGAGAGGAACATGGCAGAAATAAGAATGTGGGTTTTGAGTTTGCCGTAGCTCAGGCTCCTCCAACTGTGTGACCTTGGGCAGGTCTCTGACCTTCCCTAAGTCTGGGTTTCCAGAGTTGTAAAAGCAGGATCACTTGGCCTCCCTTGGTGATTGTTGAGAGGGTGAGGGATAAAGTGGGCATAGCATCTGAGGACAGCCTCTGGCTCATCTTAGGGGCTCATATCTGGTAGTTTTTATGATTATTAGGCAAAGACAGAGAAAGTAACGAAAGGGTAAAACTCTGCCTCAGGGTTCCCAGCTACCCCCTTCTTCCCTACATGAATTACAAGTGCCAAGGGTTATATAACCACAGAGGTAATTTATTGTTTTAGAAACAGAACTCTCAAAGATCAAATTGGACCACTCTGGGATTTACAAAGACCGTAACCAGTTTACTGCCTTTTGAAAAATGAAGCAAGAAAGAACTTACAGAATAAAAGCATATTAAAACAGTGGGACATCATGTTATACCTGTTGAATTGGTCTCCTTCTTTCCTCTAATTAAGGATAATATCCCATGTTAGTGAGTTTTTGGCCAAACAGTTTTCTCCCATATACATTGCTATACCCTCTGGGAAAGCATTTTGGTAATGTGTATCGAGAGCCATCTAAAAGCCCAAACCCAAGACTTAGTAATCACTCTTTGAAATGTATTCTAAGTAATGTGGAAGAAGAAATGTTATGTAGCCATTTAAAATGCTTATATAATATCATAGAAAAAGAGTTGTGATGCAAGCTTGTAGACTTGTGCCTATGTTGTGATCACCGCTGTGCAGCTTTTTTTTTTTTTTTTTAATTTTGGCTGTGCTGGGTCTTTGTTGGGGCATGCAGGCTTTTTCTAGTTATAGCGTGGGCTCAGTTGCCCTGCAGTATGTGGGATCTTAGTTTCCCAACCAGGGATTGAACCCCTGTCCCCTGCACTGGAAGGAGGATCCTTAGGGAAGGACCACCGGGGAAGTCCCAGTGCAGGTATTACACCTGAAAGTAAATGGAGACTGGAAAAGAGCATGGAGAAGGGAAGATAGTGTGTTAGAATCATGGGCAGTGGCTTACTTTTTTTTTAAATTTTTTAATTTCTTTCACTGCTGTTAAAGATTGTGCCTGCATGCGCCACCTCCCCCACCCCCCCTCAACACACACACACATGCACTCAAAGACTGTGCAAGAAGGTCTTTGAGTCATGCCTGGGACATGACACGGATGAATTCTTTCCCCAAAATAGACGAATCAAAACCCAGAAAGCCCCGGAAACTGGAAGGTTTTAAGTAGAGAAGAAATTGAAACCAAGACTGCGTAACACTGTACTTTGATGCTTCTTTCAGGTCTTTGCTGTCATGTCTGAACAGCTTTGAAATCTCTCTGTCCCCAGGTTCAGTTTCAGAAGCTTCAGCAGCTGCGCCTTACACAGTACCACGGAGGATCCTTGCCCAATGTGAGCCAGCTGCGGAGCAGTGCCCCAGAGTTCCAGGTACCGGAGACACTTACTTCCTTCACACTGTGAGATCTCAGCTCCCTGGCCAGGAATCGAACCCAGGCCCTCAGCAGTAAAAGCAGAGTCTTAACTACTGGGCCACCAGGGAATTCCCAATACTTACTATACTTTCTTTGAACTGAGTGGAGTGTAAAAGAGGCAAAAATTTTCCTTGAAAAGATTAGATATCAAAGGATAAAGTTCAGTAGTGTTCTGGGAAATCCATTATTATTCGTTTCACAAATGGTCCAATGTAGCACTGTCCAGTGGAAATACACTGTGAGCTACATATGTCATTTAAACATTCCTTCATTTAAACCATGTTAAAGAGAAAGAAATCAATGTAATTAATTTTAATATTGCTTAAATAATTTCAATAATTATTTGACCCAGTGTATCCAGAATAATATTATTTCAACATGTAATCAGTATTAAAAAGTTAATGAGATATTTCATTATTTTCTTTTTTTGAATGAAGTCTTTGAGATCTCATGTGTATGTTGCACTTAAAGTGCATCTTAATTTGTACCAGTTATGTTTCACCACCTTCATGTGACTGGCTTCCGCCATATTGGACAGGACAAATCTATGGCCCAGATAAGTGGTCTATACTTTGTTTAGAGGAGGAGTGTCATAGAGCGCTTTAATCATTCATGTTATTGAAAAGCCTTATTCAAAACAATGTGGAATCAGTGATTTAGACGATGGTATATGATATTGTTGTTGAAATCTGAATTAGATTTAGGTATCCTAGTCTCTGAAAAATTAGGAGCCTGACATTTTTGTTAACACAATTTAAGATTAAGTGTTAAATCTGAGATATAAACTTTAAAATGAGGTATAACTGTATTCATTTGGATGCCTCTCCATTTTAAAAGTACTATCTTCTTTCTCTGTGGTGAAATCTGGTTCACTTGTTTGATGATGTCCCATAAAGCAGAAGTAATATTATTTAAATGGAGACTTCCATTTGAGAGTGCTGATAGAAACTCTTAAGTATAAGGCAGGTAGAAAAAGTACTCTGTGAACCGGTTTGTGCCTTAGTACACTGGAATCTTGTCTCTAGTATAATGACTTTGGAATCTCACCATAATACTGCCTGTGTTAGAAATCCACTTCTAGCAGTCAAACTATCTTACATCTTGGCCTATTGGGTCATTCAGTATCCAAATAAAGTAGATCTCTACTTTACGCTGGAGTTTGTGCTTCAGAAAATAGGACATCGCCAAGGGGTACTGGGTTTGAGATTCCAATTTTGTGGTACTTTCCTATCAGCCTTGGAGGAATACAGAACAAACTGTAGTGTCCCTCCCCTGGTATATTGGATGGGACAAAGTGACAGGCCCTGGGCTCCCCAGGATTCTTTGAGTAATTTCTAAACTTTGAAGCAATGGCAAATTTACAGAAAAGTTGGGAGTACAGTAAAAATAGCTATATTTTTCCCCTTGAGAATAAGTTGCTGATCTCATGCCCTGTCAGCCCCAAATACTTGACCGTGTATATTTCCCACCATCAAGGCTATTGTTCTACATGAGCTGAATAGAGCCGTGAAATCCAGAAATTAACAGTGATGTGTTACTACCATTTGACAAGCTTGGGCACCTTCAGGGTGGTATGGCTGTAGACACATTATTAGTATTTGATCCTGAGACCCTATTCAGGTTTCCCCTAGATGTCCCGTTACTGTCCCTGACAGCAAAAGGATCTAGTTCAGAGCACATACATTGTCTTTAGCCCCTTCTGGACAATTTTTCCGTTTTTTATTTTTGACATTAAAAAAATCATTTTCAAATTGCCACTTCTGAAGGTTGCAAGCCAGTTCTTTTGCAGAATATCCCTTGATTGGGGTTTGTCTGATGTTTCTTCAAGATTAGATTTAGATTATGTGTCTTTGGCAGAAATAGCCAAAATTGATTTTAATTTTGTATCCAGTGAAGTGGGTGATTTTTCATTTGCATGATGTTCACTTTTATCACTTAATTCAGGTGGTGTTTGTCAGTCTTCTCCACTCTAAAGTTACTCTTCTTTGTATTTAAATACATATTTTGTGAGGAGGTAATTTATCAGGATTCTCATCAAACTTTCAATTTATACATTTATTTATTTCTATATATTTATATGGTTTAGTGATTTCTTCTATTATCTGATGGGTTGTAATCTCTAACTATTATTAGTATTTCGGTCCTCACATTTTCCCTGATTAGGCTGATAGGAGCCCCTTCCCAAGAGTCTTGTCAAACTGAGAAAAAAAGGGAATCCCAGAACCATAAACTATTTTTAAGCAAACAGCTTTAGAGTTTAACTTATATACAGTATATACTTGTATATAAGGGGGGCCTAATCTCTGGCTGCAGTGCGTGGGCTTCTTGTTGCAGTGGCTTCTCTTGTGGCGTACGGCGTCTAGAGCTTATGGGCTTACGCTATATGCAGGCTCAGTAGTCTCGACTCTCCGGCTCTCTGGCTCTAGAGCATGGGCTCAGCAGTGGTGGCATATGTGCTTAGTTGCTCTGAGGCACATGGGATCTTCTCAGATCAGGGATTGAACCTGTGTCTCCCGCGTTGGCAGGCAGATTCTTTACCACTGAGTCACCAGGGAAGCCCTGACCTCTCTATGATTTACAGTTTTACACTGTATAATTACGACCACAATTCAAGTTAAGAACAGTTTCATCATCCTGCAAAAGTTCCCTTAACATCCCTTTGTAATCTATTTCCATCCCCACCTCCTGGCTCTGGAACCACTGATCTGCAGTTTTGCCTCTTCCAGAGTGTCCTCCAAATGGAATCAGAAGCAGAATTTGTTGACATAGAAATTGCATTTGAGACTCACTCACCCCTATTGTAGCATGTATGTGTTTCTTAGAGCTGCCATAACAAAATACCACCAACTGGGTGGCTTACAATTTAAGCAACAGAAATGGATTCTGTCACAGTTCTGAGGCTGGAAGTCTGCAATCAAGTCCATAAGGCTGTACTCTCTGGGGACTCCAGGGAAGCGTCTGTCTCCTCGTCTCTTCCGAGCTTCTCTTGGCTGCTGCCAGTCCTTGGGGTCCCTTGGCTTGCGTGCTGTCACTGCCCTCTTGGTCTCTATTCCATATGACCGCTCCTGTTTGCCTGTGTTCAAATACTCACTTCCTTCTCTTATAAAGACACCACCCTAATCCAGTATAACCCCATCCTAACATGTTTACATCTGCAAAGACTCTCTTCCCAAATAAAGTCACATTCACAGGTACTTGGGGTTATGACTTGAACAAATCTTGGAGGAACATGATTCAACCCACTACATTGCAGTTACCAGTTGTTGTTTAGTCGCTGAGTTGTGTCCATGTGTCTTTTGTGACCCCACGGACTGTAGCCCACCAGGCTCCTCTATCCATGGGATTTCTCAAGCAAGAATACTGGAGTGGATTGCCATTTCCTTCTCCAGGGGATGGTCCCAACTCAGGGATCAAGCCCAAGTGCCCTGCATTGGCAGGCGGATTCTTTACCACTGAGCCAGCAGGGGAGCCCAGTTATCAGTAGTTGGTTCTTTCTGTTGCTGAGTAGTATGCCACGGGAGGGAGAGACTATAATTTGTTTTTCCATTCATCACTTGGTGAGCACTTGGATGGTTTCCACCTTGAGGCAGTTGTGAGTGAAAATATTCACATTCAGTTTTTGTGTAAACACCTAGTAGTGGAACTTTTGGATCAAACATAAGTGTATATTTACCTCTGTGAAAGACTGCCAAACTACTGTACAAAGTGGCTATACCATTTCACATTCCTGCCAGCAAAGTTCCAGAGACTCTGCACTCTCTCCAGCCCTTGGTATTTCAGTTTATTTTTTTTTAATTATGATTAAAAAAGCACAACATAAAGTTTATCATCATCACCATTTTTAAGTGTGCAATTGAGTAGTGTTGAACATGTACACGTAGTTGTGCAGCCAATCTCCTGAACATTTTCATCTTATAAAACTGAAACTCCATACCCATTAAACAGCAACTCTATTCCTTCATTCTCCAGCCTCTGGCAACCACTGTTTTACTTCTGTCTCTGACTCTGACCACTCTAGGTACATTATATAAGTGAAGTCATATAATACTTGTCTTTTTGTGACTGGCTCATTTAGCATAATGCCCTTGAGGCTCATTCATATTGCAGCATGTGACAGGATTTCCTTCCTGTTGAAGGTTGAATAATACTTCATTGTATATATATGCCACATTTTGTTTATCTATTCATCTACTGATGGACACTTGGGTTGCTTCTACATCTTGGCTATTATGAATAATGCTACTATGAACATGGGTATGCAGACACCTCTGTGAGATCCTGCTTTGAATTCTTTCTGATGCATTGCCAGAAGTGGGATTGCTGAGTCACATGGTAATCCCATCTTTAATGGTTTGAGGAACCCCCATACTGTCTTCCACAGTGGCTACAGCATTTTGCATTCCTGCCAACAGTGTACAAAGGTTCCAATTTCTCCACATTGTTGTTACTATTTACTGGTTTTGTTTGAATTTTTTTTTTTTTGGATAGTAGTCATCCTCGTGGGTGTGAGGTGGTGGTGTATCAGTTTTAAAAAGTTGGTCATTCTAGTGGATGTGTAGTGGTATCTCATTGTGGTTTTAATTTGCATTTTTCTAATGACTTAGGAGGGCATGGCAACGTACTCCAGTATTCTTGCCTGGGAAATCCCATAGACAGAGAAGGCTGGCAGGCTATAGTCCATGGGATTGCAAAGAGTCAGACACGACTGAAGTGACTTAGCATGCACAGTACGCGATGACTTATGATATTGAGCATCTTTTTGTACGCTTATTGCCATTCTTATCTCTTCTTTGAAGAAGTGTCTGTTTAAATTTTTTGCCCGGTTTTAAAAAGGAGTTCTTCTTATTATTAAATAGAGTTCTTTATTTATTTTGAATACCTTTTCTTCAATAGATATGTATTTGACAAATAGTTTGTTCTGATCTGTGGGTTATCTTTTAATTTCTTAAAATTTTGAAGAGCATAAGTTTTACATTTTGATGAGGTCCAATTTATCAAAATTTGTTCTTTTATGATTTATCTTTTATATTTTCTCTAAGACTTCTTTGTTTAATTCAAGGTCAGAAAGATTTTTTTTTTCCAGTGTGTTCTTCAGAAGTTTTATTGTTTTAGGTTTTATACTTCAGTAATTTCAAGTTAATTTTTTTAATGTGATGCAAAGAGTGGGTTGGAGGGCTCTTTTTGCATATGGATGTTGAATTGTTGAGCATCATTTGTTGAGAAGACTTTCCTTTCCCTACTGAATTGCCTTGGCACCTTTTAATATTTTTATTTGCTTATTTGTTTGATTGTACTGGATCTTAGTTGCACCACTCAAGATCTTCCGTCTTCCTTGCTACATGTAGGATCTTTAGTTGGGTCATGTGAACTCTTAGTTGTGGCATGTGGGATCTAGTTCCCTGACCGGGGATCAAACTTGGGGCCCTGCATTGGGAGTGCAGAGTCTGAGC
Source organism: Oryx dammah (assembly GCF_014754425.2). Lineage (NCBI taxonomy): Eukaryota > Metazoa > Chordata > Mammalia > Artiodactyla > Bovidae > Oryx > Oryx dammah. The sequence continues at coordinate 46,969,046 of NW_024070200.1, forward strand.
CACTGAACCACCAGGGATGTCCCACTTTGGCTCCTTTGTTGAAAATCAATTGATCGTATGTGTGTGGGTCTGTTTTTGGACTCTCTCTTCTGTTCCACTGGTCTCTATGCCCATCATTTCACTAATATCACACTGTTTTGATTGCTGTACCTTTACAAGAAGACTTGAAATCAGGTAATAGGAGTCCTTTAGCTTTGGTCTTTTTCAAAATTTTTTTTGCTTATTTTAGTTCCTTTGCTTATCTATAGAATTTTAGATTCAGCTTATTGACTTCTACAGAAAGGTCTGCTGGGATTTTAAATGGGATTTCATTGAATCTATAATGATGGTGAATCTAAAATTGATGTTTTAATACTGAGTCTTCTAATCCATGAACATGGTGCAGAAGCAGAGGTTCTTGAGTCAAGTATTATTTAAACACAGTTCACTTCCTTTTTGTTTATAGATCCTTTGGAGTTTACAGAATGTTTTCACTTCTACTGTTCTACTTGATCTTTAATACATTAGTTGGTAAGCATGCTGCTACTGCTGCTGCTAAGTTGCTTCAGTGGTGTCTGACTCTGTGTGACCCCATAGATGGCAGCCTACCAGGCTCCTCTGTCCCCGGGATTCTCCAGGCAAGAACACTGGAGTAGGTTGCCATTTCCTTCTCCAATGCATGAAAATGAAAAGTTAAAGTGAAGTCGCTCAGTCGTGTTCGACTCCTAGTGACTCCATGGACTGCAGCCTACCAGGCTCTTCCGCCCATGGGATTTTCCAGGCAAGAGTACTGGAGTGGGTTGCCATTGCCTTCTCCAGTTGGTAAGCATAGTACTGTGTTAGTATTGGTTAAAGACTAATTTTCTGTTCTAATGGAGGATCTGAAAGTATACTCTTCATCTAACCCATTGGGCTCTTGTTCGGAGAACACAAACTTACCTGATGAGTAAACCAAAGTAAGCTTTTTCAGGCCCTGTTCTGATAGTCCTTAGCAAGAGGCAGGTCATCAGTCAGGAATGGCTAGGGTCACAGCCCTCCTGTTTCTGGGCAGGGCCTGGCTTGTGTACATGGAAGACAGAGAGAGGAACTGAGTGTTATCCTCTGAGGGTCAGGGGAGGGCCAGCTGGTCTCTGGCGTGTTTCAGCCCGCATGACAGCCAGGGCTCCTGTTGACTGTGCAGCCTGATTGTCAGGCAGCTACTGAGAGAGACAGAGGGCATCTATTTGTACAGCACTCTCTGGGTGCAACTCTGTCCTTTCCTAACCTCACGTAACTCATCTAGTTCTTTCAAACTGTATCACTAAAAACTAATCACACATTTGACATTTCTGACTTCATTTTATAAAAGTTGGGTCATCTTGTTTGTAACTGAGAGTTTATAAGATCTAACTAATTTAGGAAACAGTCTGATGGGAGAAAACCCTGTTGCAGGCAGCAAGATGTGGGCCAGATGTGGAAGCTGATTTTTCTGAGACCCACTCCCAATACACAGGGGTATAGTGAAACCCAGAGTTCCTGTAGCAAGTATGTAGGAGAAGCCGAAATTACAAATCCTGGTTTGATTTTAATGGCTTTCCATTGATGCGTTTCCTTTAAAATTTTTATAAGATTCTTTCAAAAATGATTGACAGAAGATTTATTGGTTGAATTCAAACAAATGGAAGACTTAAGGAGCAACATGAACCTTAAAATGCTACTAATAATAGCCAACATTTGTTGAGTGTAGGCTGTGTGCCAGACACTGCATTAAGCTCACTACAAAGATTATTTAATTTTCACAAAAACTGATTGGAGTTGGTATATGTCTTTGGTAGTTGTCAAAGCATTCTTTGAGTTGTATGTGATAAAATAACATAGCAACAAATTACAGTTCTGAGACGGAAGAACTTACATTTATCACTTTGGACTTCTTTTTTTTTCCCCCTGTGCTCTTCATGTTCTCCCCACCCTGCCATGACCTGTGCTGCCCAACATGGTAGTCACTGCTGTGCTGTCTGTGCTTAGTCGCTCAGTCATGTCCAATTCTTTGCTACCCCATGGACTATAACCCACCAGGCTTCTCTGTCCATGGGGAGTCTCCAGGCAAGAATACTGAAGTGGGCTACCATGTCCTTCTCCAGGGGATCTTCCCAGCCCAGGGATCGAACTCAAGTCTCCTGCATTGCAGGTGGATTCTTTACCATCTGAGCCACCAGGGAAGCCCAAGAATACTGGAATGGATAGTCTATCCCTTCTCCAGGGGATCTTCCTGACCCAGGAGTTGAACCGGGGACTCCTGCATTGCAGGCGGATTCTTTACCAGCTGAGCTACCAGGGAAGCCCATGGTAGTCACTAGCCATATTTAAATCTTTAATTAAGATGAAATAAAATAAAACACAACGGAAGATTCACTTTCTCAGTCACACAAGCCATCCTTCAAGTCTCAGTAGGTGCATGTGGGGGTGGCTGCTCCTGCGATCGGCACTCCCTAGGTTAAGGCTGCACGTGCCCCTAAACACCCAGTGCTTTCGGATGATCTGTGCTCCTTCCTTTCCTTCATCAGCCAGTCAGGTCACTGTGTCTTGGCTACGGTGCTTGTTTGGATTATAAGAAAAGTGTTCTGGGGGAATTCTCAGTGGTTAGGACCCCACACTTTCACTCCTGAGGGCCCAATTCCATTCCAGGTTGGGAAACTAAGATCCTGCAAGCCAGTCGTGTGGCCAAATAAATAAATATATAGATATATTCTGATTAAATTTATATTAAAAATTTTTGAATGGACGTAGATATTATTATACTAAGTAGAAGTAAGTCAGAGAAAGAAAAATACCATATGATATCACTTATATGTGGAATCTAAAATATGATACAAATGAACTTATTTAGAAAACAGAAACAGACTCCCAGACTTAGAAAACAAACTTATGGTTACTAATGGGGAGAAGGAGTGGGGGAGAGATAAATTAGGAGTGTGGGATTAACAAATACAAACTACTGTATATAAAATAGATAAAGAACAAAGTCCTACTGTATAGCACAGGGAACTTTTATTCAGTATCCCCTAATAAACCATAAAGGAGAAGAATATGAAAAAATGCACATATGTATAACTGAATCATTTTACTACCCACCAGAAACTTAACACAACATTGTAAATCAACTGTATTTCAATTTAGAAAAATAAAAAATGTTAACTTCCACTTCACTACTCTGAGGCACATGCATTTTGAAAGAGGGTGCCTGAAAAAAATCACCCATCTCCAGTTGTCAGAATTCCACACAATAAATGGTGGTGGTTAATCTGAAAGGCTGTGCCGAAGGGCTTGTCCTTAAATTATGGGATGTACACACACATGCATTTGCCGGTGGGCATCTGAACGAACAGACTGACCTGTGAGGCCTTTGTGTTCTCCTGTTCCTTCCCTCCTCTAAGAGAGGATTATCTACTCTTCTTTTTCTCCTCTCACTAATTGATAGATAATAAATACATTCATAAATTTCTTGCAACCACTGTGGTGGCAGAAATGTATTTCTGTATGAAGCTTACGAAGAGTGGAAATGGGTGAGTTGGCCTCTCCGCAGAAGAAGACTGTGGCCCAGTTGGTAATGGTGGAACCCCCTCAGCTTTGGCCCTGAGGTCTGGGCAGCCTGCACGCGGCTACTGCCCCTCACTGAAGGAGGGCTGCTGTGCTTTAGTTCCATGATCATGGACTCTCAGAGACGATCCCAAAATAGTTAGGGCTTGAGTCATGGATTAGAGTCTCCACAGAGACCTCAGAACAGCCACTCTTGTGCCTTCAGATGGTCTTCAGAAATTCCGTCTATCTGTACCTTCAGCTCCTTCCCAGAGCTGACAGTATCTGCTGACCCTCTCCCACCTCATTCTCCCATCTCCTGGAGTCATGGCAGCAGCTTGCAAGGTGAACTTGCCCTGAGCCCCTGCCTCCGTTAGGCCCTGGGCAGGGATAAGCTGTGGTATGCCGAAGAGTGTGGCTTGGGTGTCCGAGCTCTGGCTCCCCTGCTCTTTTGATCTGTGATCCTTGGCTTTCCCTCAGCCTCTCTAAGCTTTTTTTTTTTTTTTTTTGCATACAAAATATAATCATAATTATCCATAAGGTAATCTGAGATCCTGGGAGGCATGGGAGCATGGATTGAGGGATTTGGGAGCTGGACTGAGTTAAGGGAACTAGGGTGTAAAGATAACTGACTCCTTCCCAAGCCGCTAGCTAAATTCTGTTTATGTATGCTCGTTCGTCATAGTTTGTGGCTTCTGTGGCAGTCATCTCTCAGAACTTGAAAGTGAGAGGGAATTTTGTTCCCAAGGTCATAAACCTTAGCTAGCGCTGCACTTGGGCACAGCATGCTCTCTGCCAGCCCTGAAACAATACCCTTTTATCCAAACACTATTAGTTAATAATAGAGAGGGCAGTGGCCTTGGTCTTCTGCGTGAGATTTAGAAGACCACATTTATAGATTATTTTATCATGCATTATTTCCAAGAAAGATTTTCACCGATTGCTAGTATCTGTCTTATGTCTAAACGATAGTTTTCTGAATTTGTCACTAAACTTTGTTTAGGAGTCTGTACCCCCCCCCCCCCCAAACTACATGCACTTTGCAACTGTAATTTTTTCCCCATTGTCTATCTCTGTGCTTGATTTGCTGCCTGGTTTGCCTTTGCTTTTGACTTCAATGAGAAGTTCTTCTCTTCTGCCCAAGGAAATAGTGAGAAGCCCAGAAAGCTAGGGGCTTACTTAATAGCTTTGGAATGTGCCTCTGTCCCAAAATAGGAACTGTGACCAAGAATACGGTTGTCATATTTTTAATACAGAATCGGGTAGTGCTTTCCCCCCTTTTTGTCTAATTATACATGTTGAGTAGAAAACTTACAGGATGAAGGAGAAAAGTAGGCAACTCATGAATCTCTAGTCACTCAGAATAGAGGTCTTTGATATTATGCTAGGGGCAAGGAAACACTGGCCCCACACCCTGAATCAGGAACATCTGCCTCCATGAGAACTTGAACGAGAAACCTGGAATACGGCCACATTCATTCTGCTGTTCACGTGCTCCCAGCTGCTCATGTAATGGAGGGTAAGGAAGAGCATGGATACTCCAGACAGTGCTTCCAAGACTGAGCTGTATTCCATTAATTTAAAATTTTTTTATGCCAGATAATACTGGAAGAGATGGGAACTTCTCCTGAGAAGTCCACCTGTTAAATAAAATCAGGGGTCTGCTTGAAAAGAAATTCTTTGAGGACTAGAGTGCCAGACATTTTGTTGTTACTGTTTTCAGATGCTAAGTTGTGTCTGACTCTTTGCTACCCCATGAACTGCAGCACACCAGGCTTCCCTGTCCCTCACTATCTCCTCGAGTTTGCTCAGATCCATGTCTATCGAGTCGGTGATGCCACCCAGCCATCTCATCCTCTGTCGTCCCCTTCTCCTCCTGCCTTCAGTCTTTCCCAGCATCAGGGCCTTTTCCAGTGAGTCAGCCCTTCACATCAGGTGGCCAAAGTATTGGAGCTTCAGCTTTAGGATCAGTCTTTGCAATGGATATTCAGGGTTGATCTCCTTTAGGATGGACTGGTTGGATCCCCTTGCAGTCCAAGGGACTCTCAAGAGTCCTCTCCAGCACCACACTTCAGAAGCATCTTGCTTTAGAAGAAAAGCTTCAGTGCCACATGTAGGCTGCCCAGCATGACGGCCAAAATGTCAGACTCTGAGTTCAAATCCTGCCTCTGCCACTTTCCAGCCAGGTGACATGGGACAGATCACTAACATGTCAGCCTCAGCTTCATCGTCTGTAAAGTGAGGGTGGCGGCAGGGCCCCTGTCAGAGTTTTGTCGTGAGGAATGGATGAGTTAATATCTGGGACGCTGTCAGAACAGTGCCTGGCACGAGATGAGCCTCTGGAGGTCTTTCCTCTTGTTGTTGGCTTTGTTCCTGCCCGCTGCTCCCACCCCGCTGCTCCTGCCACTGTAATTCCTTCTGCCGCCTCGTCTGTGGCCACCTCTGGGCACTGCTGCCTCTAGGGCTTTGGCATCTGCCTGGCTTGAGTTCCAGCTCTGCCACTGTTTAAGTCCAAAAGCCTCTGTGTCTGCATTTGCAAGATAGGGATGTTACGAGTGTCCTTCCCAGGGTCCTGGTAAAGATGACCTCGTGGTCGTGCATGTGAGGCTTGTTGCTGTCTTATTTTACTGCGACAGCTTGAAGCCAAGGTGTCACCCACAGAGTGCTGGGCTCTGTGGTGAGTTCCAAGTACTTTGTTCTTATTAATAAGCTGCCAGTGCTTGAGAATTGACACGACTGAAGCGACTTAGCAGCAGCAACAGCAGCTTGAGAATTATTTTTAAAAGGTAATTGGAACTAAGTCAGGTTATCCTCATGTAGCATTGCTGTTTGCTTCCATATTGAGAAATGGGCAGGTGCTTGGAGGTGGGGACACCCGGGGTGTACCTGCTGGACTACGGGTCCTGCATTTGAAAGTTGAGAGCTTTGTGTGAAGCAAAAAGCAGGTGCGAGAGCCACGGGTCTAGGGGTGCTGGCCCTTCTGTCACAGAGAGTCCTGTCCACAGTCTTCCACATTCATGCTCCTCCGCAGGGCAAATCCCTATTCCTGTGGCTTGTCAGACAGAAGCGCCGTCCTCCCTACATCCAGCCATTCCTATCCTGACCAGACATGTGCAGGTGTGCTCAGCCGTTCTGTCGTGTCCGACTCTGTGGCCCCCGTGGACTGCAGCCCACTGGCCTCCTTATTGCCACGGTATCATTCCAGCAAGAATACTGGAATGGGTCACCATTGTTATTCATCCAAACATATGAGTGTGCTCAGTCGCTCATCAGGATCTGACTCTTTGTGACCCCGTGGACTGTAGCCGGCCTGGCTCCTCTGTCCGTGGGATTATCCCAGCAAGAATACTGGAGTGGGTAGCCAGTTTCTTCTCCAGCCAAACATATGTAGATACTGAGGAAATACTTGTTTGGACTCTGAAAATCGCTTTCCATATACATTAAACAGCTACTATGACTTGCTCTGACTTTACCCATTAATAAATATTGACTGAGTGCCTGTTAAGAGTCAATGATTATTGAGCTTATAAAGATAATTGTCCACTTAGGAAGCTTATAATCAAGTTTGAGAGACAGGTTGTGTACACAAGAACTTTAGCAGAAAAGCATTGACTCTAGTTTCTTTTTCTTTTTTAGCTTCCATTTTAAACTTTTATATTCAAAAAAAGTAACACGTTGTGTTTTTTTTATAGCTTGTTCCCTAATTCTTTGTTGTTCCTTGAAAGTGATATATACCAATTTATAAAATATAGAAAATATGTAAAAAATGAAAAAGGAACAGAAAAAGTTATCTGTATCTCATCAATTAGAAGTCTCCTTTTGAATGTTTTATTTTAGCTATTTTTCATGCATCTTTTATAGGTGGTATCATTCTCTGTATTTATAACCTTTTAAGAAAATTTCAACCATTATGTAATCTTTATTTCCCTAAGTTATTAAGATACTTTATAATTTTAGTAGCTAAATAATATTTCATCACGAATGACATAATTTATAACCACTTTCAGTATATTTTGGATATTTTGATTGATTCTGAGTTTTCTTTATTATACATCATACAGTAATAAACATCTTTGTGTATGAGCCATCTGTGTTTCTGAAACATAGATTCCCATAGGAAGAATATTCAAGGTGTAGAAATATTTGTAAGGTTATTAATACATGCGGCTTTGTTGCTGTTTTGTAAATATCAAAGATATTTAACCTAACAAAAATTTTGATTCTGATTTGAATATTTATTGCCTTAGCCAAAATGTTCATTACCTTAGGTCCTTAGCCTTGGCAGATCTTACGTTCCAAGGGTTGACTGTTCAAGAATGACTCCAAATGGGGGAAATGAAACTATATAGATACACATATATATATATACCAGAAACTAATACAACATTGTAAATCAGCTATATTTCAATTTAAAAAAAACTAAAAAAAAAAAAAAAAGGAATGACTCCAGAGTTCATGACATAAGAAGTCTGCATATGTACTGAAGCACAAAACTTAGTCACATGGATCTTGAGGGGCCATGAGCTGAGCCCCTTGTCTACTGAGGGACCAGGGCTGCTTAGCGCATGTTTCACTGGGGCTCCATGGTTCTTTCTGCAACACCTCTGGCATGTTGCTTTAAAAATTAATTTTTTTAAGTGTAGAGAACTTCTGCGAAAACTGAAAAAGCCATTAATTTATAGTATACAAGTATGCAAAGAAAATCTATGATCATCAGAGAAATGTGCCTCAAGAAAAAAACAAGTTTGTACAATTTTTTCCATATTAGAAAAATGAAGATTTTCTTTCTGATTGTTTAACGGTGTTTATTAATCTGTCAGTTATAGAAAACAAATATGATTTCATTTTTAGTGCCTACTGAAGAAATTTTTCTCTTTATAATAAGTCATGAATGGTTATATGTATCTTTATGACAAAATAAGAAAATACATTCATGAAGTCATCAGACAGTAAGCTGCAACAGCTTAACAGACGTTATCCCCCTTGCATTAATTCTAAAAGGTCTTTGTATTTTGGTGGGAATGTCTTATACTCTAGCTAGGAGAGACAGTATGTGGAAAACAATTTAATCAGTGTCTAGGAAGAAAGTCAGAGAGCACTCTTAGTAAAAGAGACACTGCTTAGACCAATCACAGGTTAAGCTCTGCTTAACCTAATACCTCTGAGTGGAACCACCCACCTGCCAGGCCCCAGCCTCACCATCTAGAGCAGCTTCCCCCTGCTCCCTTTGTCTGACCTGTTCCCCTTCAAGTTGCTTTCTGTCCTCTTGGTGACGAGGGGGTGGCAGTTACTTCCTATCTCGTCCCCAGCATGTTCTTGCTTTGATTTCCCAGTCCCTTGGCAAACTGTCACCCTCAGCTCTTCCCATCCCAGGAGCTGCCTTTTCTTCGCTCCCCTCCGCAAGGTCTCAGACACGTATGAAAGGAGAGAGTCATGTTTCTGCATGCCCGGCCCTTTCACATAGTGACCTGGCCCCGGGGCCCTGCCCAGTGTGCTAAAGGCCTGGAGTCAGTCTGTGATGGGCCAGCATCGCCCTGATGATGCAGCTGAGCACAGATATGGAGTCAGGTCTATCTGGTTTCTGGCTCCCGGTGTGGGCTCCTTCCCCAGGCTCCGGAGGCCACGTGACCCCTGATCAGCCAGCCTTCACGCCATCCCTGAGGCCCAGAGAGAGAAGCAGAGGGACTGGGGCTGCCTCTCACCCTGTAATTTGGCTGCAAGTCACCATCGTTGGCCTCCTGCCTCAGCTCTGATAACTGGACTCCTGTCTGGTTCCGATTGCCAGGATCCCATGGTAACCTGCTTCGTATCCCTGGGCCTCCCTCCTGGGGACTGAAGTCCTGCCCTGAGTCAGTGACCGTGGCTCTTGGCTGATGTCAGCCACCCCTCTCACTGGATCCCCGTGCCCTAGATTTCTCATTGTTCCAAAGGGCCTGCAGTCAGGAAGCCTCTGTTCTGGACTCTTATCTCAGCAATGGCAACTCTGCCGTCCCAGTTACTCAGGCCAAAACCTTGGGCTCATCCTGAACTCCTCCCGTTCTCTCTCATCCCACGTCTGAGCCTTCAGCAAATTCTTGGTCCTACATGAAGCATGTATCCCGCCTCTGCCTCCTCTGATCTGCACTTGTATCATTCCTGCCCTGGATTCTTACAAAGACCGGTATCCCAGCTTCTGCCTTATCGCTTTTCAGTTACGCTCAGCTCTGCCATTCGAATGATCCTGTGAAAAAATGAGCCAGATTCTGTCACTTCTGTTTTCAGAATCCTCCGTGGCTTCCGGTCTCACAGCGTAAAACCAAAGTGCGAAGCACAGTCCCTGCCCCATGAGGCCCTTCCCCTCTCTGCTCTCACCTGCTACATGTCTGTCCAGCACCCTTCTCACCACGCGCTCCACTCTGGCTCTTCTCTCTGCTCCCCAAGCACCCCTTGGACCTCACTGCCAGGAGTACTGTTCCCCAGATACCTTTTTTTGGCCGCGCTGGGTCTCTGTCGCAGCACTCGGGCTTCTCTAGGTGCAGCGTGTGGGCTTAGTTGCTCCGAGGCACATGAGATCTTAGTTCTCCTACCAGGGATTGAACTTGCATCCCCTGCACTGGAAGGCAGATTTTTTTTAAAAAATTTATTTCAATGTATGGCAAAACCAATACAGAATTGTAAAGTAAAAAATAAATAAATAAATAAATAAAGTAAAAAAAAAATTTATTTTTCTTTAATATTGAAGGATAATCACTTTACAATATTGGGTTGGTTTCTGCCATACAACAACAATAATCAGCCATAAGTGTACATACGTTCCCTGCCTCTTGAACCTTCCCCCCAAACCCACCCCTCTTTTGTCACAGAGCACAGAGTTTGAGCTCCCTGAATCATACAGCAAACTCCCACTGGCTATCTGTGTTACATATGTTAGTGTCTGCGTTTCACTGTTACTCTCTCAATTCATCCCCCGCCTCCTTCCCCAGCTGTGTCCACAAGTCTGCTCTCTGTGGCTGCGTCTCCACTGCTGCCCTGCAGATAGGTGCGTCAGTACCATCTTTCTCGATTCCGTGTGTATGCTGTATGCTATTTGTCTTTTGCTTTCTGACTTACTTCACTGTATATAGTAGGCTCTAGGTTCATCCACCTCATTGGAACTGACTCAAATGGAAGGTGAATTCTTAACCACTGACCATCAGGAAAGTGTGCCCTTCCCCTCCCAGATACCTGAATGGCTTCCTTCCCCCTGGTCTTAGCTCTTTATTCAGATATCTCTCTTCGGTGAGGCCTTCCCTCCTTATAATCATAACCCTGCCCTAGTCTCTTGTTTCATTATTTTTCTTCTAATCACTATCCCACGTGCTATGTATTTCTGTTTATTCATCTTATTTTTTTTTTCTGTTTCCTCCATTGGAATGTAAGCTCCATGAAGTCAAGGGCACTTTGGTTCACTGTTATATCTCCAAAGTCTGGGACAGTGTCTGGTCAGGGTATGAATTCATTAGATTATCTGTTGAACAAATAAATCAGGTGGTTGAAAGAATGAATCAGGTAGTTGAATGTTTGCCATGTGTCAGCACTGTTCCAGGCATTTTATATGAACATTATCTCATTTAATTCTCATGATTACCTACGTGATGGTACTTTTGTGAATCCCATTTTGCTGATGAGAAAACTGAATCTAATGAGAGGTTAAGTGACTTGACCAAGAGGATCTGACCACACACAAAACATTGGTTAGGACAGTATGTTAGAATGATTGTTTCTTTTTACTAAACAAATCTGCATTCAAGTCCAGCTCTGTCAGTTATTGGTTGAGTTAAAACCTCTTTTGAGCTTCAGTTTTCTCAGATACAAAATATGGACAATGATTCTACCTCTCAGGTAGCAGGACTGCATGAGATCATGGGTATGTGATTTTCGTGTATTTTTTCCTGATGACTGGTAAGGTTGACATTTTTTCATAAATATATTGGCCATTCAGCTTTCCTCTGGGAATTTCCTGTTTATAACCTTTACCTTGCTTTCTTTTCCTTTCTTTTTTCCTTATCAAGTTGCAAGAGTTTTTTGAATATTAGATATACACATTGACCTATATGTTACAAATAATTTTCCTCCCACTGTCATTTGTCTTTTGGTAATGTTTTTGGAATCTTCTTTGATTCATGTATAGGCAGACCTCAGAGATACTGCAAGTTCAGTTCCAGACCACTGCAATAAAGGAAATACCACAATAAAGCAAGTCATAGGAATTTTTTGTTGTTTTCCAGTGCATATACAAGTTGTGTTTATACTATATTGTAGTCTATTAAGTATAATAGCATTATGTCTAAAAAAACAACATACATCCCTTCATTAAAAATACTGTATTGCTAAAAAAAATTCTTTAGCAAGTGGTAATCTTTTTTACTGGTGGAGGGTCTTACCTGTGTGTTGACGGCTGCTGATCAGGGTGGTGGTCGCTGTAGGTTGAGGGGGCTTAAAATGAGACAACTAAAGTCTGCTGCATTGATTGACTGTTCCTTCCACAAACAGTTTCTCTGCAGTAGTCAATTCTGTTTCATGACATTTTACCCACAGTAGAACTTTCAAAATTGGAGTCCATCCTCTCAAACTCTGCTGCTGTTTTATCAACTAAATTTAAGTAATATTCTACTTTGTTGTCATTTCAACAGTCTTAACAGCATCTTTTCCAGGAGTAGATTCCATCTCTAGAAATTACTTTCCTTGCTCATCCATAAGAAGCAACTTATGTTTAAGTTTTTATCATAAGGTTGCAGCAATTCAGTCACATCTTCAGGCTCCATTTCTAATTCTGGTTCTCTCACTGGTTCCACCACATCTGCAGTGCCTTCCCCCCTTGACTCTCTCAAAGTCATGCATGAGGGTTGGAACCCACTTCTTTTAATGTTGATATTTTGATCTCTTCCCTTGAGCCATGCATGTTCTTAATGGCTGATTGAATCTTTTCCAGAAGGTTTTCAATTGACTTTTGTATAGACTCATTAGAGGAACCACTATCTGTGGCAGCTAGAGCCTAATGAAGTGTATTTTTTTTTTCCTTTTGGCCACACCATGCATGGCATGAGGGATCTTAGTTCCTTAAGGATCAAACCAATGCCCCCTGCAATGGAAGCACCAAGTCTTAACCAGTGGAGCACCAGGGAAGTCCTGAAGTGTATTTCTTAAATAATAAGACTTGAAATTACTCCTTGATCTATGGGCTGCAGAATGGATGGTTCACACCTGCTAACACAACATTAATCTCCTTGCACGTCTCCATCAGAGTTCTTAGATAACCGTGTACCTTGTCATCAAGCAGTAATATTTTGGATGGAATCTGTTTTTTTTTTTTTTTCCTGAGCAGTAGGTCTCAAGCACGGGCTTAAAATATTCAACGAATATGTTGCCAACAGACGTGATATCATCTAGGCTTTGTTGTTCCATTTATAGACCACAGGCAGGGTAAATTTAGCATAATTCTTAAGGACCCTAGGATTTCCAGAATGGTAAATGAGCATGAGCTTCAACTTCCAGTTACCAGCAGCGTTAGTCCCTACAGGAGAGTCAGTCTGCCCACTTGGAAGGGCACTGACTTCGCCTCTCTAGCTATCGAAGTTCTTGATGGCTTCTTCTCCCAATAGCAGGCTGTTCATCTGCACTAGCAGTCCCCAGCCTTTTTGGCACCAGGGACAGGCTTTGTGGAAGACAGTTTTTCCATGGACTGAGGTTGGCGGGGAGGATGGTTTCAGGATGATTCAAGTGCATTGCTTTTATTGTGCACTTTATTTCTATTGGGATTCCATCAGCTCCATCTCAGATCATCAGGCATAGATCCTGGAGGTGGAGGACCCTGATCCACTGGAGATCTGTTGTGTACTGTAGCCGCCTTCATGAATTAGCGGCGCCAGGTCTTCTGGATAACTTGCTGCAGCTTCTACATCAGCACTTGTTGCTTCACCTTGTACACTTTTGCCATGGAGGTGGCGTCTTTCCTTAAACCTCATAAACGACCTCTGCTGGCTTCAGAAGTTTCTTCTGCAGCCTTCTCACCTCTCTCAGCCTTCACAGAATTGAAGAGAGTCAGGCCTTGCTGTGGACTAGACTCTGGCTTTAAGGGAATCTTGTGGTTAGTTTGACCGTCTGTCTAGACCACTGAAACTTTCTCCATATCAACAATAAGACTGTTTCCCTTTCTTATCATTCATGTGTGCACAGGAGTAGCACCTTTACTTTCCGTCAAGAACTTCTCTTTTGCCTTCACAGCTTGGTTAACTGGTGCAAGAAGCCTAGCTTTCTGCCTTTTCTGGCTTTCGACATGCCCTCCTCACTTCAGCTCAATCATTTCTAGCTTTTGATTTAAAGTAAGAGATGCGCAGCCCCTCATTTCACTGTGAACACTTAGAGGCCACTGTGGGGTATTAATTGGCCTAATTTCAGTACTGTTGTGTTTCAGGGAATGGGGAGGCTGAGGAGAGGAAGAGGGATGGGCGATGGCCAGTCAGTGAAGTTAGAATGTGCTCATTTACTGCTTAAGTTTACTGGCTTATCTGGACCCAGGTCCACGGTGCCCCAAAATAATGACATCAGAGATCACCAATCACTTATCCCTGCAACGAATACAATGATAATGAGAATGTTTGAAATTGCAAGAATTACCAAATGTGACAAATGCACAAAGTAAGCAAATGCTGTTGGAAAAATGGCACCGGTAGACTTGCTCGATACAGGGTTAACCCAAACCTTCAATTTATAAAAAACAAAACAAAACGCAGTATCTGCGAGGCACAGAGAAAGCATTATATACCTGTAGTTAGCGATCAAGTGTTAGTGGCCGCTCAGGCCCGGGAGAATACAGATTGGCTCGTTCAGCAGCACTTCTTGAGTGTTAGGACCTCACAGGGTGGTCGCTCAGTCAGGGCAGTGCTGTATCTCTGACTCTGAGCTTGCGTCACTGACGGCGGGTATCAGCTGATTGTAGCAGATTCTTGAAAAAGAACGTGTTTTCTCAGAGTCAAGTAGACCCGGACATCTCCCAGACTTTGGCCACATAACCAGAAATTTCCAGAGGCTTGGAATTTGTGGGCGTAGCTCCAACAGATCAGGCCTGCATCATCCTCTCCTTTCCCTGGCAGCTCTGCGGCACGGATAGAGCAGAGAACGAGGACTCTAGACTTGCCCTGTGAGGTAGGCGCCAAAGGCAGCTACTGGATGATAGTTCTTACTCCCAGCCTGGGAGGCTCTTCAGAAATCATGTGATGTATTACCAGGTCACCAGCTCTGTGGGTGCTCGAAGGTTAGGGTGGGTGCAGCAGTGTGGACCGAGAACAGCATCCAAGTGCCCCCAACCCGAGCCCAAGCTGCAGGTCCGTACCCCTGGAAAGTAAATGTCCTGGGAATGACTCACCAATCCTCCTGGTTTCACCCTCCGGGCCAGGTTTAGTTTGTGGAGACATCTCACATAGGAATTGTCTGGTAAGCCTCTTGGGGGTCAAACAAAATGGGTCTCTCAGAAACCTTTAATAACACAAAAGTCCTTGTTTTGAAAGAAGCATCTTCAGCAAATTTCTCCCATGAGATTCTACAACCTGCCAGACAGTGCATCAAAATAAACACAGTGTTCATGCTCCGCTTTCGTATCTTAGTACCTGGTCAGGTATGCAGTCCTCGGAGGCAGACTGGGGATCTGATGACCAGCTTCCCCACCAGCTAGCACTGGGACTTTAGACAAACTCTCTAAACTCTCTGTGCCTCAGTTCACTTGCTGAGGGGTGCTACTAAGAGTACCTAATACAACATTGTGGTGAGAATGTAATTACAACATGTGTCTTTAGAACAATGCCCAACACGTAGCTACAAGGATGCTTGCTCCTTGAAAGAAAAGCTATGACAAACCTAGGCAGAGTATTAAAAAACAGAGACATCACTTTGCCCACAGATGTCTGTACAGTCAAAAAAACGTTTTTTCCAGTAGTCACGTACAGATGTGAGAGTTGGCCCATAAAGAAGGCTGAGTGCCAAAGAATTGATGCTTTCGAACTGTGGTGCTGGAGAAGACTTGAGAGACCCTTGGACAGCAAGGAGATCCAATCAGTCCATCCTAAAGGAAATCAGTCCTGAATATTCGTTGGAAGGACTGATGCTGAAACTGAAGCTCCAATACTTTGGTCACCTGATGCGAAGAGCTGACTCATTGGAAAGGACCCTGATGCTGGGAAAGTTGAGGGCAGGAGGAGAAGGGAGGGACAGAGGATGAGATGGTTGGATGGCATCACTGACTCAATGAACATGAATTTGAGCAAATTCTGGGAGATAGTGAGAGACAGGGAAGCCTGGCATGCTGCAGTCCGTGGGGTCACAAAGAGTAGGATACGACTTATCAGCTGAACAATAGCAACAACACTTAGCTATTGCTTGAGAAACGCTGTGAAGTTCCTGGTACATACTCCCCTGTTGAGTGAAATTCTAGAAGCTAAGTGTACCAGCCCTCCAATTTGATTTCAGTAAATTGTCGGTATCATTTTTCTGTCTTTCATTGCAAGTACTCTTTCTAGGGCTAGAGAGTTAAGCTTTGGCTGTTTTTTATAAAGCTGCTTAAACTCCAGACAGGCTAGTTACTTCCTACTCAGTCTTCAGTGACTAGCTGAAAATACTTTTGCGGAAAGTCTTCATCAGCCTCTCGTGGGGTCAGCAAGGCTGTGTGTTGATCCCTTGACCAACTGCAGCTTCCAGGAAAGGTAGAGGGAATAAATACCCAGACAGAGAAGACAGGCCTTGGTAGTACACAGCCCAGGACAGAGCCCAAGCCTCTGGATTTCCTTGCATTTCAATTTCATGTTAAATTCATCTTGTATTGATACGAATGCTTTCCTCCTGAGCCCAGCATGTGACTGCTGAATCATGAAGAGAGGGAGAAAGAGCACTACCTTTAAAGAGTGATTGTCTCCAACTAAACTTCAGTTCTCACACTTTCTGGCAGTAGAAGCAGCCAAAGTTTTGTTCTGATTCCCTGCAAAATTTCACAATAGTCAGGAGTCAGAATTGGTCCCTGTGTTATGAAACTGCCACTTTTTATACTTTAGACTTTAAAAATGAATCTTTAGTTGTGTATGACTACTTTTGATGTTTTCCAAGAGTCAGGATAGCATCTGCAGAAGATTCTACACTGACCTTGATACCAGGTACCAAAGCAGTTTTCCCAATTCTAAAGTAAGAGTTGGTGCTTCAAGGAACTCCCCAGGTACAGAAATTGGCTGCCTTGGCGACAGCTCACTAACATCTTAGCCCTCCTCCGTCTTTACCCCCACCCTCTTGGGGACATGACTTCAGAAAGCTCTCCCCTAATTTTCTCCTGTAACCTCGGCAGAGGCAGTTGCCTTGGAAACCATCTCCTTTTATGTTAGTTTGCTTGAGTGCAAGAGAAAACATTTCCCCACAGACGTTAATTAGGTAGAAGTTTAACAGCGGCAAGGAGAAGAGTGCAAACTGTGCCTGAGTGCCTGCCTGTGCTTTGTGTACCCCATATCCTTTAATCCTTGCATCAACCCTCTGAGATAAGCATTATCGCCGTTTACTGGGGCTTAAGTAGTAACGTGCCCAGGGTCACCTGAGGGTTAAATGCTGGAGTCTGGCTTCAAATCCATGTTTCTCTTGCCCAGGCTTTTGCTTTTATTTTGCAAATCAAACAAGTATGGACACACAAAATCAATTCATTTTCAGTTAGGAAAGTGTTTTTATTTTCTTTTTCTCAGTTTGAGTAGGTAGATGCCTTTTTCTCATCCCTTGGGGCCATCAGTTGCCCAGTTCAGGGTGATTTGTGCTTGGGTTCCTTCTCTGAGATTCTGTCTGTTCACTTGTCTGCCCCCTGGAAAGTCTTTTTGCTGGTTGAATCCTACTTTCAGTACTTTCCTTGACTCTCTAGGAACCCTGTTCTGGGGTTAGTCTTAAGTTGCCCCTGAAATGAGATCTTCCTACTGCAACTTGGTTGGGAAAAGCTAGAACT
Organism: Oryx dammah; assembly: GCF_014754425.2. Classification (NCBI taxonomy): domain Eukaryota; kingdom Metazoa; phylum Chordata; class Mammalia; order Artiodactyla; family Bovidae; genus Oryx; species Oryx dammah. The sequence continues at coordinate 46,986,558 of NW_024070200.1, forward strand.
GGATGGCTAGTGTTAAGTCACTCAGTCGTGTCCAACTCTTTGTGACCCCATGGGCTGTAACCTGCCAGGCTCCTCTGTCCATGGGATTCTCTAGGCAAGAATACTGGAGTGAGTTGCCATTTCCTTCTCCAAGCGATCTTCCTGACCCAGGGATGGAACCCGCAGTCTCTTGCACTGAAGATGGGGCTCAGATAACAAAGGCAGGAGCAAGACCAAATGCATGCAGGGTCCAAAAGGTCAAGGAGCCAGTGAGGATGGTAGGGGGTGGGCAGTGGTCAATTCGAGCAGACATGGCCCCACAGGTCGTGACTCTTTCCAGGCGCCATGCCTGCCCAGCCTGCTGGGTGCCTGGGACCTGAAGAGCTCAGGGACTTGCTGTTGAATCAGAGGCACGCTATCTCTTCTCAGTATCTCTCACCCACCATCTTGTCATTCACAAAATTGCTCAAGACATGCCTTCTACTAGTCTGTGCCTGTTGGTCTCTAAGTAATTTACAGGCCTAATTTAGAATTAACTAATTTAGGACCATCACTCAAAAGGTTTGAAGCAGCTTATAAAGTGTAACTCGAAATGAAACCAAGAGAAGGACACTCAAAGGGAAACATTTATGGGAAGCAAAGCACAGCCTTGGCTGGGCTTCTGCCGATAAACTCTCGCTTGGAACAGAGGTCTTTCTGTATTGACTGCTGGCCCTGGCCGAGACAATGCTGAACTTTTAGAACCAGAACAGACCCTGTAAGTCTTTTGTTGCAACACGCTTACAGTTATGGGTGAGAAAATTGAAAGCAGGAAAAAGTAGATGATTAGCTTAGTGTTTCTCATCTGGTAAGTAGCTGATCCCAGGATCAAATTCTACTTCCTATGTCTATAGAGTATTCCAGCCACCCTGTACCATTTGACCAGCACATTTGCCTTTTGTTTCTGAATGCAGTAGAAAAGGAAATTTACCCCTTCCTCCCTCCCTCCCTCCTTCCCTCACTCCCTTCCTTCCTTCCAAATAGGGTTAATACCATTAATTTTTGTTTTTTAAGATTTTTTTTTGATGTGGACCATTTTTAAGTCTTTACTGAATTTGTTACAATATTGCTTATGCCTTATGTTTTGGTTTTCTGGTCATGAAGCATGTGGGATCTTAGCTCTCTGACGGGGGATTGAACCCACACCCCCTGCCTTGGAAGGTGAAGTTTTAACCACTGGATGACCAGGCAAGTCCCTCATTTTAGTGCTACCACTTGTACCACTGCCTTGCCTGGTGAAAATGTGGCGAATTGGTACCAGACATGGGGCACTATTGCTCAATACTCTGCATATATTGTTTACTCTTCCCAGTAGCCCCAGTTACTGTCTCGATTTAAATGGGGGACAGTGGAGACTAAGTAGGATTAAGCACTAAGCAGCCTCCCCAGATCTCACAGCCATATGTGGTAGCACCAGATCTCAAGTTCTGGCTCTTCGCTTATGGAGATCGTGCTTGTAACGCCTAGCAGTCCTTCTGGCGGTTTTGTTTTGTTTGTTCTTTTGTCAGATGACTAAAACAGAACCATTTTCTCCAAATGCAGAAGTTGAAACCTGTTGAGGAAATTCAACCAGAGTATTTCTTGAAGAAAAAAGAAACCATTTCCTGATTTCTTCATCTGTTCACCCGGTGACATCTTTAGGGCTGTTACTAGCCGCCCCCTGCCTTCACACACCAGGATGGAGTTCTGCGATAGTTCTTCAGGGACTTCTGAGGCTGTTGGGAGGGTCAGAAGCTCGACGCCCCACCTCTTTGATTCTTTTGGCCTGACATCTGGCCCTTAAAGTCTCACTATCCCAGCCAGCCATCAAGGAGAGGCAGATGGCAGAGGCCCCAGGTCTAGTCCCTGCAGTTACTGTAGACGTTCTTCTCTAGATTCTGATTGACTTTTACTGCAGACTTCTGTCTTGTCCATTGTCAAAACCTTGGCTCTGAAACTCTGGCTTTTCAGCTGCCTCTGATCCTTTGGACTTGTTTGTATTTGTCACAGATAGAAAAATCAGGAAATATGAAATTCACCAGCAAAGAGATCTCTGGGAGTGTGTTTGTTGCTCTGTGGAAGCAATGATACATCAAGTAAAACTACAGTTAGATGCCATGAGCAGGAGTGATTGGTAGATGGACTCAGACTTTAGACAGCATGGGTTCAAAGCTGCCTCCACCCTTGCTGAACTTTGTGCTGAAGAACATAAGCTTTCTAAGCTTCAGTTTCTTCATCTGTAAGATGGAGATATTAGTAACATCTCACAAGTTTGTTGTAAAGTTAAATGAGATGATGTATAGGAAGCATATGTGCCTGGAATGTTGTCACTGCCAATAAAGGTTAATCATTTAGCCTTTTTGCCCATCAAATAAGGGAAAAATTTGAGTTCATACTCAGTGTTGGTGAGGGGCTAATAAGATTTGTTCTTGTCTGTGTTACTATAGACAGTGTAAAGCAGTATACATCTTTTTGAGAGCAGTTCAAGAATATGTATGAAGTGTTAAGATATTCATATTCTGTGATGAAATCTACTTTTGGGGCTCCAGCCTAAGAAAGTAATCCAAGGTAGCAAAAGAAAATTTCAGGTGTGATAATGCTGCAGTATTATTTATCATAGTGAATAACTAACTCGAGTAAAAGATGGTACATCTACTCAGTACGGTTAAAAATGACAAGTGTAAAGACTCTGCAGATAGATGGAAAAATGTTCGTGCTGTTAATGCTATATTAAGGAAACAGTTGAAAAGGAGGCCCAGCATTGCAGGCACCAGCAATTAGAGGAGAATGTGAAATTCCCACACAGCTGCCAGGACACGGCTGCTTTATCTCCAGGGACTTTTTGACACTCCCACTGTGACACTAGTTTGTTTGTTTGTTTGTTTTTAAATATAGGGGGAAAAAAAGTCAAGTAATGAACGAAACATAGGACCTAACTCACGCCTGAGTCTTACCGTCTGTTGCCAGCCTCTAATCTCAGGCCGAGGGTAAAGGGTGAAGGATAGTGAGGGGTGAAGCAGGAGCTCAGAGATGCTCTGAGAAGTCACTCGTGTCTTATGTGGGTTTCTTCTCAATTTCTCGAACTTCTCTTTGTAGATCCGGGGTGGGGAGAGGCGGATGTGGGCATCCGTGTGGTTTCTCACTCTTGACCTCGCCACTGTTGGGGACCTACTCAGTGAAATTCCTAACAGTTTCTTCAGCCACACATCCATCCTACTGATGCTTTAACTCTTCTTCCTAGTGATTATTTGGGAGAAAGAGTGATAAGTTTTAAAAGTTAACCAAGTAGGTTGTAAATTAACCATTGCTCTTTACAAAAATTTTAATAGTAATTCATCCTTGTAAGACTTCAAACAATCCAGGAATTAGTGGGATACAAAGTCCCCAGTAATGAGAGGTAGGTTCATGATGAGAAAGAGCCTGGGATGTCTGTGGTCTCTTGCACACGACTTGATTATAAAAACAGCAGTCTTTACTTTGGCTGATAAGCCTCATGTTTTGACAGGGTTCAGCAAAATGTTCCCCAAACAAAATGCCTGTGTCAGAGGGGTCTTGTCAAAATGTCCAGCTTGGGACTACAGCTAGAAAAAAACACAGGGAACAAAAACACTGAGTGAAACAGTGCTTCCTTTTGTGCAGCAGGATTATAATTATAGTTATAATGTATATATATTATAATATATTATTAATAATATATTAACATATTATATATAAATATATCGGTTAATTATAATAACCACCCGTCCTTCTGTGTCCCAAATTTGTCTATCAAAGTGTTATGTCGCTTAGTCATGTCTGACTCTTTGCAACCCCATGGACTGTAGCCCACCAGGCTCTTTGTCCATGAGATTCTCCAGGCAAGAATACTGGAGTGGGTAACCATTCCCTTCTCCAGGGGATCTTCCTGACCCAGAGATTAAACCCTGGTCTCCTGTGTTGCTGGCAGATTCTTTACCATCTGAACCACCGAAGAAGTCCAGTCTACCTATAATGTGGGCGAAGTTTCTTTGTAACAAAAGTGCAACTTGGCAGATGTGTGTTGAACACACTGTCTGCGTGCCGCATATTGTGCTTGGTGCCCGAGATCGGACAGTGACCCAGACAAGCACAGTCACTACCTGGAGGTACTTCAGTCCAGTGGGAAAGGCAAATGATTTTATAATACAAGTCATTATGAAGTGATGTGATAAACCCAGGGTGGAGGGGTTCAGAAAGCGGCTGGGACTCATCTGAGCGGTGCCTACCCCAGACCAGGGGTTGGGGGGCACCAGGGAAGATTTTCCTGGGCGGAGAGGTGTCTGAGCTGGGACCTGAGGGCTCTAGGACTATAGAACTAAAGGTTGGCATGGGGAGTGTTCTGAGCAGAAGAAACAGCATTTGGCAAAGCTTGGAGGCAAGAGAATGCGTGTCCTGTTTGAGGAACTGGAGGTTTGGTGAGACTGGAACACAGATCGAGCATGAGATGGGGGTGGTAAGAGCTGAGACTGGAGGATGGAACAGGAACAAGATCACAATGGATTGTTCTTTCTTTTGAAGGGATTTAAATTTCCTCCTAAGGGCAATGTAAAGCTGTTGGGGAAATACTTCTTTATTTGCTTGCCTGCTCACTCAGTTATATATTCTCCCAGATTAATGCTTATGTAAAAGTAATACATGTTTGTTGCAAAGACTCAATACAGAAGAAGAGAAAATGAAAAGTAAGCTCCCTTTCTCTCCTTTTCTTTTAAATAAACATATTATTTATCTAGGCTGCCTTGGTTCTTAGTTGTGGCATGCAGACTCCTTGGGTGCCTAGTTGCAGCATGCATGCGGGATCCAGTTCCCTGACCAGGGATCGAACCCAGGTCCCCTGCATTAGGAGCGCAGAGCCTTAACTTGCACTCTGGACCACCAGGGAAGTCCCTCCCTTTCTTTTCTTGACACACTCCCCAGTCTGATCCCTGGAAGAACTTATTGCCAAGGGTTTCTTTTGCACCTTTCCAGGAGTTTTCTCTGTATAAGCAAGTATATATTGTGTGTATGTATACTTTCTCTTTACACAAATGGAACCATGCCATTCTAAATAACTTCCACCTTAAAAACAAAACTTGAACATCTTGGACATCTTTCTATATCAGAACATAAAGATATGTATTCTTTTCAAAGACAGCATTGTATACTTACATAGCTGTCTCATCATTTATAATACTTAACCAGCTTCTTACTGAAGTCTAGCACTTAAGACTGTGTTGTTGTTGTTTAGTCGCTAAGTCATGTTCAGTTCTTTGTGACCCCATGAACTGCAGCACACCAGGCTTCCCTGTCCCTCACTATCTCCTGGAGTTGGCTCAAATTCATGTCCATTGTGTTGATGAAACCATCCAACCATCTCATCCTCTATTACCCCCTTCTCCTGCCCTCAGTCTTTCCCAACATCAGGGTCTTTTCCAGTGAGTTGGCTCTTCGCATCGGATGGCCAGAATATTGGAGCTTTAGCTTCAACATCAGTCCTTCCAGTGAATATTCAGGGTTGATCTCCTTTAGGATTGACTGGTTTGAACTCCTTCCTGTTCCAGGGACTCTCAAGAGTCTTCTCCAGCACCACAATTCAAAAGCATCAATTCTTTGGTACTCAGACTTTTTTATGGTCCAACTCTCACATCTATACATGACTACTGGAAAAACCATAGCTTTGACTATATAGACTTTTGTTGGCAAAGTAATGTCTCTGCTTTTTAATATGTTGTCTAGGTTTGTCATAGCTTTTCTTGCAAAGAATAAGCATCTTTTAATTTAATAGCTGCAGTCATCATCTGAAGTGATTTTGGAGCCCAAGAAAATAAGTTTTTCACTATTACAAAGCAAACTGCAGTGGACAGTCTTGTTATGTGTATCTTTGGGTATTTATGTAAGGTTGATACCTATAGGTTATGTTCCTATACATGTATAATATATACCCAATATATACCTGTATACCCATGTACAATAGCTGGGTAAGAGGATGTATACATTTACAATTAAGGAAGATATTACTGATTTAGTCCCTGTAGAGACAGTTATACTTTCTATTCCCACCAGCATTATCTGAATGTCTGTTTCTTTGTATTGTCTGCACCATAGGCTATATATGCTTTTAAAAATTGTGGTTAAAGAATAAAAATAAATAATATATACTTCACCACCTTTACCATTTTTAGCTATACAGTTCAGTAATGTTGAATATGCACTGTTGTGCAATCAGTTGCCAAAACTTTTTCATCTTGCGAAATAGAAACTATTTCTATTAAATAACAACTCCCTGTTTGCCCCTCCCTCTACCCCTGGTAACCACCATTCTGCTTTCTGTCTCTGTGATTTTGACTACTCTGTGTACCTTATATTAGTGAAATCTACAGTATTTGTTCTTTTGTAATTGGTTTATTTTATTTAGCATAAAGTCTTCCGTGTTCATCCATGTTGTATCATGTGCCAAGATTTCCTTCTTTTTACAGGCTGAATAGTTTTCCATTGTATGTATATACTATGTTCTGTTTACCCATTCATCCAGGGAAGGATCTTTGGGTTGCTTCTACATCTTGGCTATTGTGAATAATGCCGCTATGATCATGGGTATGCAAATATCACTTTGGAATCCTACTTTCATTTCTTTCTGATACACTTTTAAAAGTGAGATTTCTGGATCCTATGGTAATTCTGCTTTATATTTGAGGGAATAGCCATACTGTTTTCCATACTGTCTATACCATGTTACCTTCCCACCAGCAGCGTACAGAGTTCTTATTTCTCCATATCCTTTCTAGCGTTTGTTATTTTCTGTGGTTCTGGTAATAGCTATTCTAATATGTGTGAGAGGGTATCTCATTGTAGTTGATTTGCGTTTCTCTAATGGAAACTGATGTTGGGCATCTTTTCATGTGCTTATTGGCCAGTTGTATATTATCTTTGGAGGAAAGTCTATTCAGATAATATCCATTTTTTCACTCTTTGCCAATCTAATGGGTAAAAATGCATCTTGTTGTTTCAACTGGCATTCCTTTAATTATGAGTGAAATTTATTCATTCCTTCAGCAAATAAATATTGAGCAGCCTCTGGTTGTCTGGCACTGTGCTAAACTGTTAAGGACATAACACAAAAGGCAGGTTGAACGTCTCTTTATGCTTCTTTGACCATTTGTATTTCCTGTTCTGCATGCTTTGTTTTTAAGTCTTTTGCCTGTTTTTCTATTGAGTACTCTATCTTTTTATTGGTTTTTGAGACTTATTTATTACATATTAAGGAAATTGACTTTTTGTGTAGTAGATTTCTATTGCTGTGTAACAAATTACCACAAGCTTAGTGGCTTAAAACAACAGGAATTTTATTATCTAACAGTGTCTGTGGGTCAGAAGTCTGGTTACAGCTCACCTAGGTTCCCTGCTTCAGGGTCTCACCAGTCTGCAGTCCAGACAGTGGCGGAGGCTGTGGGCTCATTAGAGGCTGAACCGAGAAGGCACTTTCCAGCGCCCATGGGCTGTTGGCAGTTTATTTTCTTGTGGTTGCCGGACTGAGGCACCAGTTTCTTGCCGGGGAGTCCCCTTGGCTCCTACTGGCTGCCCACACTTCCTTGCCCTGTGGGCTTCTCCAGTTTGGCCAATAACTTCACAGCAGCTTATTTCTTCCAAGCCAGTGAAGAGTCTCTCCAGCACCTCTGCTTGCAAGACAGAGTCTTTCAAATATCAAAACAGAATCACTCCATTGCCATATCCTGGTGGTTAAAAAAAAGTCACAAGTTCTGCCCACATTTCAGGGCAGAGAATTTCACAAAGGGATGAACCCCAGGCTGTGATGATCAGGAGACACCACAGAGTCTGTGCACCATGATCTGCCATATATATTCCAAATAGTTTCTTCATTTAGTAACTTTTGTTTGGTAGTTTTCTGCTCTAATTTTTATGGGGCAAATGTATTGATTTTTGTGGCTTCTATATTATAATTTGTATGTTTAGAATGACCTTTTTTTTTTTTTAGAATGACCTTTATCATGTCAAGATTTCTCAAGCATTCACCCAGGTTTTTTAAAACCCATACCATATTCTAATACTGTTGTTGCTTTGGGATTTATTTTGACTTGAGCCTTGAGACAGCCTTTTCCTTCTATGTCCAACCTATTGTCTCAGCTCTTGAATAATTTATTTTTTATATGATTCTTTCTGTTTTGTTACATTGATGTGGCTGCCCATTTCCTCTGTCCATTTCCATATCAGTGTAGTTACTGTCGCTAAATCTATAATGTACTCTTTGTTTTTTTAATTGTTTGTTTTTTAATATATATGTATTGGGTTGGCCAAAAAGTTCACTTAGGTTTTTTCATGTGACATAGTAGGAAAACCCAAAGGAGCTTTTTGGCCAACCCTGTATTTAATTTTCATGTGGTTTAAAATTAAAGATAATCAAAAGAGTATGCAATGAAAATACCCCTTCCATCTCTGTCCTAATCACTCAGCTCACTCCCTACGGGCAATAACCATACACATTTCTGTAGCTTGATATTTTTCCAGAGGTATTTTATTTAGTATTGAATCCACTTCCCCCCAAGGTAGCTAACCATACACATTTATGTACCTTACATTTTTCACTAATATATTGGAGATCTTTCCATCACACCTCACCAGGAGCATCCTTACTCTTATTTTGTTTTGTTTGAGTGCACAGTATTCTATTGTATGAATTTACCAAAAAGTCTTCAACTGATTCTCCATGGATGAACATTTAAATTATGTACAGACTTTTTGAAAATATACAGACTAAGTTGCAACAAATAACCTTATACACATATAATTTTGCACACCTGCAAATACAGCTGCAAGAAAAATTTTATAGGAGTGGAATTGGTAGGAAAAGGAGTATATGCATTTATAGCTTTGATGGGTAGTATCAGTTCACCCTCCATAGAAACTGCACCAGTTTACATCCCTACCTGCCACATATGAAAGTGCCTGTTTGCCCACATCCTCCCCAACTCAGTGTTTTATCAAACTGATCTTTGTCAGTCTTATAGATGAATAGTCATGTCTCTGTATACCTTTAAGTTACATTTCTCTTATTATGAGTGCCGTATATTTTCCCCTATGTTTATGAATTATGTATTATCTTTACTGTGAACAAACTGTTCATATCTTTTGCCCTAAATTCTTTAGGGTGGTTGATCTTTTTCTTATTGCTTTTTAAGGAGCTCTTTATATATTAAAAAGGAAAGTAGACATTTTCCCAGCCTGCCATTTGTCTTTTGACTTTTTCTGTGATTTTTTTTTTTACCATGCAGACATTTACATTTTTTATGTATCAAAATTTAATGTTTTTCAATGATTTCTAGGGTTTTGTAAAAAGTCTTTTTCTCTTCATTTCTTGTAGTACTTTGTTCCTTCCTCTTTAGCTGTAAAATCTTTGATCCATTAGGAGCTTATGCTGATGTATGGTGTGCAGTGTGGATCTGACTTAATTTTTTTCAGTTTCCTAGCCAGTTGTCCCAACACTGTTTATTGAATAATCATCTTTTCTTCACTGATTTAAAATACCACTTTTATCAGATACTAAATTCCCACAAGTGTCTGATGATATTTTGAGACTTCCTGTTCTCTTTTATTGATTTGTGTGTCTATTCATAAACCAGAATCACACTAACTGATTACCATAGCTTTATATTACATTGTAAAGTTCTAGTTGGGTTAATTCACTCTCATGCTTCTTTTCAGGGATTTTTCCAGGCTGTCCTTGCAGGGGTATTTTTCCAGGTGAACTTTAAAATCGACTCATTAGTACCTATTTAAAAAAATCCTGTCGTTAATGAGTTTTATGTAGTTGAATGATGTGATCAGATTTGTGTTTTAGAAAAATTACTCTGACTGCATTGTGGAAGCTAGGTTGGAGGAAACAAGATCAGAGACGAAAAGACCAATGACAAGCTGCTATAGTGACTGGGGAGTGGGTGGGTAAGAAAGTGAGGAGTAGGCTTGGGAAGTGTCTGCAAGGTCAGAGTGACCAGACTTAGTGACGCCTGGGATCGGGAGAGGCTGGAAGTCTTCAAAGAGGACCCCAGACTTCCAGGGCTCAGCCCTGGGGCAGTGCCATCCCCAGACATTTGAAACACACGAGATAGAGCCGGTATGGGAGGAAAAGGACAGATTTGCCTCCACACATGCTGAGTTTAAAGTACAGCCAGGTAGTCCTGGAAGAGTTGTCCAGTGAGCTGTCAGACTACAAGTCTGAAGCTTTGGTGAGAAGTCTGTGTTGGAGATACAGGATTATATGACAGAGCCCTGAGGAAGGCCAGCACTTACAGGATGATCAGGGAGTTCCGGAGCTGGCGTGTTGTTTGGTCGCTAAGTTGTGTCCGACTCTTGGCGAACCTGTGGACTGCAGCTTGTAAGGTTTCCCCATCCTTCACTGTTTGCCTGAATTTTCCCAAACTCCTGTCCGTTGAGTCGGTGGTGCCATCCAACCATCTCATCCTCTGTCGCCCCCTTCTCCTCCTGCCGTTAGTCTTTCCCAGCATCAGGGCAGTCAGCATAGAAGACTGGAAAGAAGCTCCCACAGTAGTGGCAGGAAAACAGGAGAACACAAAAGTCGTAGAAACCAGGGAAGAACGTCTTCCAAAGAGAGTGAATTGTCAGTCATCTCAGATGCCTCTAAGAGGTCAAGTAACTTAACAGCTAAAATAGTCCAACTGGATTTAGTAACAAGGACAGTCTATGGTTATCTTGGGGAGAGAAGGTTCAGTGGGGAGGGGTTGGGGGCTGAGGTAGGGGGTCAGGGGCTGAGGTGGGGGAGTCGGAGTTGCGGTGGTGGTCGAGGCAACTCCGTCAAGAAGCTTGGCTGTGGAGAAGGGAAGAGACAGGGATGAGAGGAGAATAGAGTAGCAAGTTCTGTTTCAAGCCCCACCCACCCCCCATGGGAGAGGCTAGGCTGTGATGGAATGCAGGTGAGAGGGAGGCAGTTAAGGGTAAGAGGGTAGTGACTGTAGGCTTGGAGGACCAGTAATCCTGAGATGGATAGAAGGACTTAGAGAAACTGGCCAGCATGAACTGTCCAGAGAGAGTAATCCAGTTACAGTGTTGGTATATGTTCTCTCATTTTTTTTTTTTTCTTGTTGTTGTTGAGTTTTCTGATATTTTTGTTTGGCTATTTTTTAAAACTATTTATTTATGTTGCCCTGGGTCCTTCTTTCTTGCTGTACATGGGCTTTCTCGAGTTGTGGAGAGCAGGGGCTCCTCTCTAGTTGTGGTGACGGGCTTCTCATTGTAGTGACGTCTCTTGTTGTGGAGCCTGGGCTCTAGAGCGCTGGCTTAGTAGTTGTCTCACACGGGCTTAGTTGCTCCAAGGCATGTGGGATCTTCCCGGATCAGGGATTGAACCCATGTCTCTTGCATTGGTAGGCAAATTCTAAACCACTGGACCACCAGAAAAGTCCCAGTTTGGCTATTTTTATATCTTGAAAATTTAGAGAAAGAACTTCTAAAAATTGGAATCAGGTTTAGAAGTTTAATTGACGATTAAGTTAAAAAGCAAAGTATAGAATAGTGTATTAGTATGCTACCATTTGTGTAAAAAAATGTAGTAGAAATAATATATATTTATATTTACTGTACATATATAATCAGTATTTGGACAGAGTTACAGAAACTAATAAATCTGGTCACCCACTGGGAGGTGGGAGATGGAAACAGGTGAGTAAGAGTTGGACTTTGTCTCTTCACTGTCAAGCTTTTAAGAATTTAAATGTATTATTTATCCGAATGATATGATCTAAGCTGGTTGGTTGTTCTAAAAAGTAATGGTTCCACCAGAGCCTGAGCTTTCTTAGCTATTTATAGCTCTAAGTGTGATCTCTCTGTCCTGCCATGTCTGAGAACCTCCAAGAAGCAAGCTTTATGCCTGTGAGCTGTGGGTGTTTGCTTTTTCTCTGCTTTCCCCCACTGGAGACCGGCAGTTCTGGGGAATTGGACAGTCCTCTATTATGGTTCAGGGAAAAGGACTTTGCCCTGGACTGGCATGTCCTGGCCGTACAATCCACAGTTTGACTGAGTGGGCAATTAAGGGTTCTGCACCCAGTTCCACCATGGACAGCAGGGGGTTCCTGGCATCCATAGGCTCATCTCCTACCATTCAACCCGGTTATGACACCATCTTCCCAGAGATAAAGGATTCAGTCCTGTAAGACTGCTGCCCTCTACACTTTAGACACCAGTTGCAAATCTCAGTCTTGGAGTTACCTACAAGTTCTGTCCAACTTGGCTGCAAATCAGAGGTTTCCATGATCTCCCCCTCCTTTAGATTCAATGAATCTGGTAGGGCATCTCATAGAACTCAGGAAAACATTTACCTACACTTACCAGTTTATTATAAAATAGTATTATAAAGGATACAGATGAACATCCAGATGTAAGAGAGGCATAGGGCCAGGAAGGTGGGAAAGGGCACAGAGCTTCCAGGCCTTCTTCAGAGCATACCACTCTCTTCAAATCTCCAGTGTTCAGCATCCAGGAAGTTCTCCAAAGCCCATCCTGTTGGGTTTCTATGGAGACTTCATTGCAGAAGACTGATTGATGACGTCACTGACTGTTAGTGATTGATTCAGTTCCCAGTCCCTTTCCCCTTACTGGTGGTGGGGTGGGGGCACTGAAAGTTTCAACCCCCTGATCACAGAGCGGGTTCTCTTGACAGCCAGCACCTACCCTTAGGTATGCTCCAAAAGTCACCCGATTAACAGCAAAAGACACCTGTGCTGCTGTCAGCCCTTAGGAAATTCCAAAGGCTCTAGGAGCTGTGTGCCAGAAAGCTGGCTTATAGGGAAGAGAAAGGAGAAAGGGGGCAGTCATAATCTTGACAGGGGCAAAGTCGCCCCCTGGTTGTCTGCTTCCCAGCTGAGGCACACCCCCTGACAGTTAATCCTGTGACTTTTCAGTCTCTCTATTACCATAAAGAATCTGCAGTTTCAGTCCCTGGGTTGAGAAGATCCCCTGGAGGAAGGCATGGCAACCCACTCCAGTATGCTTGCCTGGAGAATCCTATGGACAGAGAAGCCTGTCGAGCAACACTCCATGGGGTCGCAAAAGAGTTGGACACAACTGAGTAGGCACCCATACACTGGGATCCAAATGGGACTTCCCTCCACCTTCCTCCCTCCTCCTGGAAGTGAGGTCGCCTGACCCGGCATCAGCAGGGCTGACCATGCTGACCTCCCCAGTCACAGAGCTAGGGAGAAGCCCACCTTCCTCGCAAGTGAGGGGAGACTGCCCTACTCTTGGGAACCAAGAAGCTGTCAGTACACGGTCCCCCACCAAAGGAGGGGCCCCGCTCAGGACGGCAGCCCTCATCAGCTCACATCTGAGTGGTCGGTTATCTCTCTCCTGTCTGTAGGCAGAGCGGGGCCCTTGTAGGTGAGATGAAATGGTTTCCTCCTTGTGAGTCCTGCCAGTGTTTATATGAGTGAGGAAAGGAACACCAAACCAACATAACCCCGGGGTCTCCAAATGAGCAAACCGGACGTATTTGCAGGTTTAACTCAAATTAAATGGAGAACCTGGTCCCACAGCTCAGCCCCTCCACTTTTGCTAGTTTGGTTCCTCATGGAGAAGAGTGACCTTATAATGGTGAATTTTTAGAAACCTCTCAGTGGGCAGATTCCCCCAAGGATAGTTTACAGCTCAGCCTAAGGGAAGATATAGCAGAAGCAGGGCTGTATGAAAAGGGAGTGGCCTGCCTGGGAAGGTTGTCGGGTGCCCTCTCAGCAGGGGCTGGATGCCCACAGCCAGGGTGCTGCTTAGTGGGATTGATGACCTGTAAGGGTGTTGAGACCAGGAGGAGCAGGACGCTCTGTGTGCTTCTTCATGAGCAAGTGGTCAGATGAGGAAAAGTACCCAAGGCTCTTTTAAATCAAAAACAGGATGTACATTTTTTTAAAACTCAACATGCTTTATTTAGAGTTGCCACGTGCTGTTCTAACTAAATATTTCATATTATTTTATTCCCTCTAGAAACATTTTCTTTTAGGATACCTTTTTAGTTCCTTTATTATACACTTATTTTGTCCTTTAAAGTCATGTGAAAAAAAGTACTTTAGTACTAACTTTGGCAGGCCATGTGGTAAAACACTGAGCTTTCATCCCTTTTTTTGCATGTCTGTAGAAGTTATAGAAGGTCCCTGGAGAAGAGTATGGCAACCCACTCCAATATTCTTGCCTGGAGAATCCCCATGGACAGAGGAGCTTGGCAGGCTATACAGTCCATGGGGTTCCAAAGAGTCAGACACAACTGAAGCGACTAAGTGCACATAGAAGTTATTGGGCTAAAGCTAATAAAGGTACCCTTAATTTATTATAGTGTCAAAATTTAATTTTTAAAAATTAAAAAAATTTTAATTAAAAAAATTAAGCTTTTCATTTGAAAATTTAAGGTATACCCCAAAGTAGAGAGTAGAATAATGAGCCCCTCTATACTCATCACCAGTCTTCTTAGTGTTTTCCAGTTTTACTGAGGTGTAATTGGCATGTAACGTGGTATCAGTTTGGTATACAGCATAATGATTTACTATGTGTACGTATTGCAAAATGGTTACCACAATAAGCCTAGTTAACATCTAATAAAATAAAAACTACTCGCTCAGGTGATTCAGGGGCTCTGAGAGAGTACTCTGTGAGACTGGACTAAGGCCAGCTTGAAGATAGTGTAGCCCTGGCCAACCTCTGGGAGAAAAGCCCGACCTTATTGCCCAGACCTAGGAGCCTTATAGTTTTGTGAATCAAAATCGCTCCCTCTGGTGTGGCTGAGCACCAGCTCCTGCCCAATTCTGACACTGCAGATGGCGGAGGAAGAGGTTGGGGAACTGTGGTCCGCTGGGGCTGGCAGGGCACTGGTGGGTCTGATCCTGGAGATTTGTAAAGTATTTTGAATTTTTCTTTTTCTTTTTTTTTTTAAATGGTGATATAAGAGAGTCTCTAAGCAAGCTATGAAATCCTTTTTATTCTGCTCATATTTTAAGCTGGAAGTAAACAGCTCCATTTAGCCCCGAGGCAGTGGATTTAAAGCTGCTGCTTTGCTGTGGGCTGGTCTTCCTCCCTCCCTCCCTTCATCATGAGAACCAAAGGAGGCACTTGCTGTGGCTGGAATGAGCTCCAGCTGGGTTCCCAAGAGACGACAGTTGTCCCTTGGGGTAGGGGTCTGACCCTTTTAGAAAGAGGGAACCTATAACATCTTCCACTGACTTAACCTGCATGGAAATAAGAGGCCTTGCAAGCTCAAGGAACCTGCCTTACTCCCTACCCTTGTAAAGTCTCCACTCTTCCCCCTAGAGAAAGCTATTCAGTACCAGGGGCCAGTCTTTCATGCACTTACCAAGAAATAAAGATGAGCTGCCCAGCATTGTGGAAAGGCTAGAGTGCCTGCTGAGCAAACTAGCGAGTGTGACCTTGGGGCCAAGCAGTAACACACCGTGTCCAGTAGTACCTTTTTGAGCTATTAAACTGCCAGCCAGTCTCCTGCCCCACCTGTAAGTCTACTAGGACAGATGAAACAGATGGGAGCTCAGATACATAGAGGAGTTCGGGATAATTGAGGTAGCATTTTAATTCTATAGGAGGGATCATGGGATGGTCAATACATAGTCTTGGAACTCATGGCTTATCTTTTATAAAATATTAAGTCAGACCCCTACCCCAAATGAAACTGTTGGATCCAGTGTAAAGATGTGAGCATGCTGTTTATACTACAAGTAGCCAGATATTTCAGCTAGGCTCTTACTCTGCAGTTAGATCTTGGGTGTTCAATAGATTTATAAGAACGTAATAAAAGTTTATTTGGGACATTTCTAGAAAATACATATTGTTTTCTGTATATATCAGCAAAAATCCACTTATAATCTGCTTATTTGTGGGCAGCTGAGCAAAGGAGGCAAAACGGTGAGGTGATGAGAGCCCTGAAGGAGTCTCAGAACCCCAAGTTCAGATTGCTGGGCTATATGGCTGTGAGGAAAATCACTTTGTCTCCTTGGATCCCGGTTGCCCGGCTGTAGGAGAGCAGAGAGCTGGGCGCCATGGTGGTCAGTGGCCCTTTGCTCGCCGCTCGGGTAGCCGGCAGCCCCTGTGCCCTTGTGGTGCTCATCCCCACCTGGTCTTCACCTGCTCTACGCTGAGAAGCCAGGTGGCCGGTTCATGAGGCTCAGGTAAGGTGCAGTGGAGAACCTGAGGGGCTCCCTCCCGAGTGCTCTCCCAGGGGGCTCTGTTTTGCTCCTGAGAGCCTCTCTTTGCTTCCTGGTCCACTGGTGAGAGGGGTGAGATGGTCACATAAATGACCTCTGCTTCAAGCTCACACGTGGTCCTTATACCGTAAAACAACAATGGCATTGCATCCTGTCAGTATGTATTTCCAGTACTGACAGTGGTATTCCAGAAAAACATTTCTTGCTCTTACAGGAATTTTATTATTTTTTGTCTTGCTCTGTAGTCATAACATCTACAAATGAAACTATTGAGAATTGTCCTATGTAGACTTGTTCCTGTTTGAGAACACTGATTGGGCATCCCCTTGTAAGGATACTGAGGTTATGGTATTCTGGATCAGGACGTTTCAAAGGAACCATTTGTCTGCTTAATCTCAGTCTTCTAAAATGTTCTTAACTGTTTTTTAAAAAATACTTATTTGTCTGCACTGGGTCTTAGTTGCTGCATGTGGGATCTAGTTCCTCAACCAGGGATCAGACCCAGGCCCCCTCTATTGACAGTGTGGAGCCATAGCCACTGGACTACTAGAGAAATACCCCTAAAATGTTTTAAATCTATTTAAAAAAAAAACTCAGTAGAACTTCTGACAATGCAAGAAGGTAATTGGTCATCCTACTAGCATTTAGAAATCTGTATTTCACTCAAGAAAATTTGCAAATTACATGTCTCCTGCTTTTAAGAACACTGTATAGAGATATAGCTGTACACTAAATTGACTTTGTTGCAAGGAAAAATGTCTTGGTCACTGACATACATATAGTATACTATAGCATATATACCTTTAATAATGATCATCTCCTTGAGTTGGCAATAAGCAACTCTCCAGTTCTCAGACTTCAGCTTACTTCATGACTAAACATGGGCTTCATAGGAATCTGCTTGCAGTTTCTTAGTCACATGAGAAAGATCTGGGGTTTCTAATTAACCACAAACTTAGTGATACGCTGGCAGTGTTGTGCATCTGCTGAAAGAACCAATGCAAATGTAGGTCACGTTGATAGATCAGCAGTGCCTAACTGGAGGAAGTGATCTTACCCCTAGGAAAAGACTGCCAGGCTCAGCCATTCACCCCAGGCGGAGGTGATGTGAGGTGGGTGGCAGCAGGTGGTGCCTGCCTGAGGTCTCAGTCCTTGTGGGGCGAACCCGGAGAGTGTGCTGCTGTCTAACATTGGCCTGCAAGTCCACAGTGCTGCTGCTTTTGGCAAATCCACATGTCCTATTTCATCCCAGAAAGAGTTCTGGCATCAACATTAACCCTGCCACCCCCACCCCATCAACCACCCTAATGCCTACAAACCTGAACCAGTTTGCTGTCCACATAGAGATATTTTCAGAGACAGTCAGGAGCATGCAGTCCTACAGAGTGGGGAGAATCTGAGACCAGGACTCTCTGCACGTGGACACTCAATTCCCGGTAGTACCTTGAACTCCTTTAAATTTGTTTCCTCCTCACAAAGTTCAAGGGCTTCCCCGATGGCTCAGCAGGTAAAGAATCCGCCTGCAATGCAAGCGACGCTGATTCAATCCCTGGGTCTGAAAGATCCGCTGGAGGAGGGAAGGGCAACCCGTTCCAGTATCCTTGCCTACGAAATCCCACGGACAGAGGATCCCATGGTGGGCCATAGGGTTGTAGAAGAGTCGGACATGACCGAGCAGGCATGCACGCCTAGAGTCCAACCACAGCAGCTAAGTAAGGGTCGCCTACGACTTCCTGCTTGCCAACTCAGGAACCACCCTGACCCTTTCACCTCAGCTTCATTGCCCTCTACTGTTAAGGTTTGTGGAACCTTGGTGTTCAGGCTGCACTCCATGCGTCTATCCTCTCTCAGGTTTGGGGCCTTAAGCCCAGAAGCTACCTTTGCCCTGCCTTGGGTTACCAATCAGTCATCCCCCTCCATGCGCAGCCCTTGGCAATTCAGTCACAATGCAAAGCAGAATTCTCTGGCCACCACTTGGCTGTTTGGGTTCCTGTTGAGCCTCCTAGTGCTAAACTTCACTGTCAGGCTGTTGATGCTGGCACCCCTGAGTTACGTTCCCTCAGCTGCCAGCAAGGACACTGCTGCCACTGGGGTCTATTCCCATCTGTTTTCTAGTGCCTGGGGGCCTGCGGGGAGACCTGTGCTGGCCCAGGCAGAGACTTGAACTTATGCCACAGGGAGGAAGAAAAGAAATTATCAAATGTAGGCAGAGATTATCCCACCAAACACACACTGAATCCAAGTAATAATACAGGATCTGGGCCAACAGGGGTTAAGTCAAAAGAGGCAAGTGTAAATAGAAAATATATCTGTAATAGGAAACCTGGAAGACATTGCAAGAGGTTTCTGTGTTTTGGATCGTCTTCTTCTTCTTTTAAATTTAATGTTCTGGCCGTGCCGCCTGACATCTGTGGTGCAGGATCTTAGTTCCCCAATCAGGGATCAAACCTGTACCCCCTGCGGTGGAAGTGCAAAGTCTTAGCCACCGGACTGTCAGAGAAATCCCCTTGGACCCCTTTCTAAAGACCCTCCGTGCCCCCTCTATTCGCTGGCCTCTGGTAGTCCAGTCTGGCAGTAGCTGTGCTCTAAGACTCCTAGATGAAAATGTTGTTTTCAAGTACATTTCCCATTCGTGTGATTTTTTTTTTATCACCAGAGAGACCTCTGTTTTCTTTAGTCCTGGAACAGAGTCATCCATCTCTTAAAATCATGTCTGTTGTGTGAACAGGTTCTGATAAAGTGCACGGTGGGTATTCAGCCTCTTGATGAACAAAGGTGTTTCCGTTTATTATTGCTACAGTAGCGCACTCTCTCTTCTGAGCCCACCATCCATCTTGCCTATTGCAATGGGTATTTTTCTTCCAGTACCACAGGTGTTCCTCAGGAAGATCTTTTTATTTTAGGTGTTGATAGATTTGGATTGTAAAAGAATTGTTCAACTAAACCAGTCCCAACATTTCATCAGCCCCCTTGGAAGAAATAGGAGTCATCCCCAAATCCAAGATATGGAAATCCATATGTTTAATAGCAAAATGAGTGGCTAGTTATTAGCTAAAAGGAACTCCCCTAGAAAGACATACTCCATCATAGGGTTCTTTTCATAATAAGCTAGCTCTTTGACCTATGATTCAGCTTACATGAAAGAAAATCTGTTTTCATGTATTTCTCAAACATCTCTGGCATAATATTGTATACACATTGACCCATTATGTATGATATAATGGTGCAGCCTAGGATTTGGTTTTTGCCAATCAAAAAGCTTTGCCTTTTATGATGCCAGACTCAAAAATGTAGAGAATGTACTCCAAGCCTGCCTTAACAAAGGACTTTGGATTTATTGACCATGACTTTATCTTGAATCTGTTTATATTTTCATTTGTGCCATTTGGGCTATGGCGAGTTGCGTGTTTCCCACTAGTATTCAGGTACTATTCTTTTTTTTTCTCCTTGACTCGGGATCACAAACTCAGACGTCTAACATAAGATGTCCTCAAAGTGGTCTGGTGTCCCTCTTGCAGAGAACAGCTACTCTCAATTTCAGTCCCCATTGCCATGTGGGAAGTTGGGACCAGTGTGGCTAAAACGTTCAGACTTTTCACTAGAAGCCCCAAAAGTTTTTAAACATTGTTGAGTTTAAAAAAGACAGTGAGTTTAAAAAAGACTGTGTAAGCCAGTAGTCCTCAGTCCATAGGTACCCCATTTTATCTCTGGATGCTGTGTCTGTGTTTCTGCATGCCGGATGCCATAGGTACCCACTTCGTTTCTGTCTTAAGCAAACCTCTTTTTCATTTCACGCATACCTCCTTGTTACTGGGATTCTGTGTATAAATTCATAGTCTCCAAATTGTGACAGTGTTTAAAAAGTCATTCTTTCAACTTCCACCTTCACACACTAAAGACTCATTTATTTTTTTATTTGGCTGTGCTGGGTCTTAGCCGTGGTTTGCAGGATCTAGTTCCTTGAGCAGGGATCGAACCCCAGCCCCCTGCACTGGGAACGCAGTCTTAACCACTGGACTACTAGGGAGTCCCAAGACTATTTTAAATTATTCTATAATTATACAGACACAGCTCCATGCTGCATTTGATTCACCTTGACTCAAGGCAGAGTCACAGATACCAGTAAAACTATAAAGTCAGTCTTGCCGTCTTTTGTTGCTAAGAGTTGTTGTTCTTGATGGCAAGCGGCAATGTCACAGTCACAGGCCAACCAACTCTTCGTCATTCTCTCTGCAGCCGGCGTTCCACCCAGCTGACAGCGTGCGAGGGACCCGCCACCACGGGCTGGTGGAGAGGCCGTCCCGGACTCGCTTCCACCCGCTGCACCGACGATCCGGGGACAAGCCGGGACGACAGATATCCTTTTTCATTGTCTGAGGAGAGGATAAGTTTTGAAATGTTTGAAAACGTTTCAGAATTTATTTTCCCAGTAATTTCCTTTTGGCCTCCAGAGCTTCATTTCATCTGACGAATGGAGGCAATAAACCTAAGTGAGTTGGAAACTAGAAACATTTCTGCAACTAAAAACTGGAAGGATCCCTGTAGGTGTTTACTTTATGAAAGTGTCAATAAAGTTCCGTCTAATGAAGTAACTGTCATGAACAGCCTGTCATTCAGCCCCATTGCAAGGCCTTCTCAGCATTTTCTTCAGACATTGACAAAATCAGAATTAACCCTGACTTTAAACCAGGTTAGATTTAGTCGGTCACACTAAAACAGACATACAGATAGGTGATTTATGTTTATTCCTATTCACGCACTGGCCTGCTGCTAGAACTTATGGAAGAAATTTTTATATAATTTTCTATTTAGGGAACTTCAAACTCAATCAATGACAACTAAAATACAAAGCTGGTATTTAGGAGAATCTTGCATAGTGATATTTATTCACACCAAATCCTATGCTATGAGGTAGGAAGACAGAAAAGGAGGCTGTGAACTCATAGGACAGTTTTATTTATCAGGCCAGAGCAGGACGTGGTCTGGAGATGTGTACAGGGCTTTGGGAAACAGGCCTGAGCTGGGATTTGCGGGAGAGGAGACAGGTAAGTATTCCAGGAGAGTCTGCACTCTGCCCTCGTTCTCACCCGCAGGGCCGGAGGCAGGCAGGAGAGGCGGGGTGAGTCTTGCTGCAGAGCTGGGTTCCTGGCAGTGATGGTAAGGTTGGCTTCAGCAGCCTAGAAAGCAGGAAGTAGGGGGAGGGCTCTCATGTTTACCGAGCACCTACTCATGCCAGGCACTGTGCTGGGCAATTCATAATCATTTAGATGAACTCAAAATTTACTGGGCAGTTTGCTTTTTTAACCCCCATTTCCCAGTGAGGAAACTTGAGTGTCAAAGTGACTTGCCCCAAATTCCACAGCTGAGGCTAGAAGGGCCCAGATTCAGCCCCAAGTCAAGCTGACCGACCCCCCAGCCTGGGCCGCCTTCTTGCTCCAGTGCTCAGTTGCCCCCAGGACCACACTCAAGAGAGACCCCTGTGGAGGAGGTGTGGGGACACAGAGGAACTCCCACTGCTTGTCTAGCCTTCAGGCTTCTCACAGTTTTTTATCAATCTGAGGTGAGGATAAGGACCCCAATGGATGTTTGCTTCTCTCCTCTCCCCACCCAGGGGCTTCCCACCCAAGTCCACCAAGATGCCTTGACTCCTGACATCATGCGGCCATTATCAGAGCAGGCGAGAATGATGACTGATTCTTTCCCTTTCCCTTCTGGGAGGCGGGAATTCTACCATTTAACCACCAACACATCCCTCAAATTCCTTTCTGGAATGGATCATGACTTTTACATAGAAATGCAAAAGGGAAATGAGAATGGAGGCAGTTCTTCAGCAAATTCACACATGTGTAGGTGGTTGTCCATCGAACCATTTTCTAAATTGCTTGGAATTTTCCAGTAAAAGACTTAGTGTATTTCTTTGCTTGATGTGACTAACATTATATCTTTTCCTAATTTCTCAGTTCCCTCTTTCTCTCAGAGATGTTCTCTCTAAATATTTTAATACATACAGATATATTTATGGCTACCTCAGATCTTTTTTACAGCAAGTATAGTCTAAATATATGTATATACTCACAGCTTTTTAATTTTAAAAAATTTTATTTTATTTTGGCTGCACCTTGCTGCTTGCAAGATCTTAAATTCCCCCACCAGGGATTGAACCTGCTCCCCCTGCAGTGGAAGTATGCAATCTTAACCTGGACTACCAGGAAAGTCCTCCTCACAGCTATTGTTTTTTTTTAACTTTTTATTTTGTATTGAGCTATAGCCAGTGAGCAAACAATGTTGTGATAGCTTCAGGTGGACAGTGCAGGGACTCAGCCATACATATACATATATCCATTCTACCCCCAACCCCCACTTCCATCCAGGCTGCCACATAACACTGAGCGGAGTTCCCTGTGTTGTACAGTAGGTCCTTAGTTATTCATTTTAAATACAGCTGTCTCATAGCTTTTTTTTTTTTTTTTTGGCTGTGCTCGGTCTTGATTGTTGTGAGGGCTTTCTTTAGTTGCAGCAAGTAGGTGCTCCTCTCTAGTTGCAGTCCGCAGCCTTCTCCTTGCAGTGGCTTTTCTTGTTGCAAAGCACAGGCTCTAGGCACACGGGATCCAGTAGGTGTGGCACACGGGCTTAGTTGCCCTGCAGCATGTGGGATCTTCCCAAACCAGGGATCGAACCAGTGTCCTCTGCATTACAGGGCGGATTCTTAGCCACTAGACCACCAGGGAAGCTCTCATAGCTTTTTAAACTAGAAGACTATCTAGAGGAGGAGGAGATTGAGGAAAGGCAACAGAGAAAAATGTTCATTCACTTAAAAACAGCTGGTGTTGGGCGCCATTTACATTCTGTGGATGTCATGGCAAACAATCACGCACTTCTGCCCTCCAGTCACTCACAATCTGTGAGAGGCTGTGTGGTGACTGCAGGCGCCACCGCCCGGAGGCTGTGCAGACTCAGAGGCACACAGCCTGAACCATTCCGGCGGGGGGGGGGGGGGGGAAAAGGCATCCTGGAGGAAAACCTGAGGCTTGAAGGATAGGTAACATGTGAGAGAACAGTGTTTTTATTTATTGAACAGGTATTTTCACAGAACCCCTTCTCTGCACAGGTGCTGTTCTAAGCACTGGGGACTCAGTGGCGAGAGAGACAGCGGTGTCCCTGCCTTCCTGAGTGGGCGATGTCGACAGCAAACAGGTTAAAAAAAATTATCAAAGCAAAATAATTTCAGGTGGTTGTAAGTGATAGACAGAGAGGAAGACACCCCTGGAGGGCATGTTTCAGGCAGAGGGAATAGCTTGTGCAAAGTGCCAGAGAGGGAGACTCCACTGTGTGTGCAGGTGACTCTGTCTCCTTTCAGGTAGTAAGTCGTAGGCTGTATAACTTGACCGTGTATCCGGGTCAACTCATGAGAGCAGCTGCAAAGCAGATCACCTCCTAAGGGGAGGAGAAGCAGGAACCAAATAAATATATAGGTGAATTAGAGTTTCTTATCAGACAGTACACGTCTGATTCACAGACCATGAGACGTCTCTCTCTCAAGCACCTAATGGGGGTCCCAGGACTGGACATCTGCTGACTCAAAAGAGTTATTTAGTGTAGGTCTGCCCATGAATGACCAGCGAGTCTCCTTTGAGGAATCAAGGGACCTTGAGCTCCTGTGTTGAGTCCCTAAGTCATGTCTAACTCTTCGCAACCCATCAACTACAGCACGCCAGGCTTCCCTGTCCTTCACTCTCTCCTGGAGTTTACTGAGACTCATGTCCATTGTGTTGATGAAGCCATCAACCATCTCATCCTCTGTCACCCACTTCTCCTCCTGCCCTCAGTCTTTCCCAGCATCAGGGTCTTTTCCAGTAAGTCGGACCTTCATATCAGGTGGCCAAAGTTTTGAGCTCCTAGTAAAATGTAAAAGTAGAATGATTTTATGTTGAAGATACTAAAATATGTAGAAAAGATGGGGAAGAGGGCTGCAGTGCCATCTTTTCTTTCATGGCCTACATTCATTTTATTTTGTGATAATTTGCTTAAAATGGTTGCCTTTCTCACCAGTCTATTACCTCCTGAATGAAGTTTTATCATTTGAAAGGATTAACACTGGTTTGAATCTTTGTTAGAACAAAAAGAAGACGTGTACCCAGAATTTTCTTATTCTAGCTGCTTCTTGGCTTGGGTGTTATTTTAGATCGCGGGTACACTGGCTTAGGAAGGGGTCGGTCTCATGATTCAGTGATTGCAAATACAATGAACACTGCTAACAGTGTGGCCAGACACAAGCACCAGGGCATTCCTCCTCCGGTGGGTGGCCGTGGCCACAGAGAAGGCTGGCGCAGTGGGCTCTGAGCTCTGCCATGGGCATGGGGCCACCACAGGCAGAGACAGGGCACTGCCCAGCTGAGCTCCGGTCCAGGCCACACTCAGGACAGAGGCGAGGTGCAGACTGGTCCCCGACTGGGGGTCTGGGCTTGAGAACTCAGAGAAGAGGCCCTCCCGCCTTCCTGCAGCTGCTTGTGTCCACAGCAGCCCTTCTCACTCCTCAAAGGAGCAAACGTGTACCCCAGACACCATCCTGCTGAGTTTCCAAACTATTAACATAAATTTACATATTTGTCATATGATCTCAGACCCGAGGGTCATACATAGAAGAGAAGGAGGACACACTAATGACTCATAGAAGTGCCTTCCTCTCAAAGAGATGTGTTTTTAGGAAGAGAGAAAAACAAACGTCTAGAAATTTTCTGATTTATATTGCCAGCAAGGTTGGAGTGTGTGTTGCATCTGGAAAACTAGAATGAATGGTTATGATGAGACGCCTTGAGATCTACTAAAGCTAGGAGTGGCTTTCCTCTTTGGAGCAGGCCTTGCTTTGGTTCTGTTCATACAAGGAGATGAAAATGTTAGAACATTGGTTTATAGGACAAAACTGTTTCTTTGAAGGGCATTGCCTGTTGTATTTGAGAAATGTTGGACTCTGTCTCTTCTGGAAGGTTCATAGTTTGATATTAGGGCTGTGAGAAGCCTGGCAGTTAAGAAACTTTAACCCAGAGTTTCCAAATCCTGCTTGATCACTAAACCTAGTTTTTACCTAATACCCATTAAGGATTTCCATCTCAAGGGGAATGCAAGTTTTTAGAGTTTTAAGGGGGAAAGAGTCAGACTTCAGAATTCTACCCATCTCCCATTTGTCACTCGTGTGCTGAGGGAAACAGGAAGACATCCTCGTACACTCAAGGACCAAAAAAGATCTCGTTCCTGTGCCTCCCTTCATGTGTGACGTGCAGATGTATTCTAGCAGGACGTCATTGGAAGCCAAAGGACCAGAGGAAGTTGAGCGATGGTGAAGACATGGTTAAGAAACTAGGAAGGAACCAAATGCTGACTGGTTTTATATATTAAATCCGGCCCTGACACCTGTCTCAGTGAGTGTGGGTTCTACTAAGCAGACCTAGAGTTCAGGAACCCTGCCAGCTGCGTGGACGACCACGGGCCAGCCCCCCAGCCCCAGTAGAAAACAGGGTTCCAGAGGGGAAGAGAGAGCCTGGCGCCCCAGGCTGCTCCTGAGCTCTGCCCCAGGTGCCCTTCCCGCATGGGAACAGGAAGCCAAAAGAAGAACCGGGCCATGCAGCCATTACTGGGGAGCCCAGGGAAGAGACAGGGTGGGTCTTGTGTGGGGTTTCTGACGCTCACTGACCCCACCCATGTGCAGGGAAACGGGCCACAAATGTCCTGTCTCATCAACAGAAGGGCAGAATGTTCTCAGTGACTGAGGCCTTCCCCTATAACATTATCCGAGCTGAGAAGGAACAGGAGTCCCTTGTGGGTGGACTGGGGTGGGAACAGAGGAAGGATTCTCCTCCGCATAGCCACAGGGCCTTAGGGAGAGAGAACAGCCGAGGGTGACTGACACCTCCACCTGAGTGCCTGGGTGGAGGGCGCCCCCCGTTACTTACGATGGACTGGAATACGATGAAGAGAGGAGAGGCAGCATGACGAGTCGGGGTAGAGGTAGAGTTTGGGATGCTTTGGGTGGAGAAGCCAAGTAAGGCAGTGGGAAGGGCGAGCTTGGAGTTCATGAAAACTGTGGCAAGCTGGAAGTATGGATTTACGAGTTACTGGACTGTGGGTGATGGATGGAGCCAAAGGCATGGATGGGACTGAGCAAGGCAAGCATGGAGGGCAGAGGAGGGGGGCTGCCTCTTAGAATCTCCTCAGGTGATCTTCCCAAAGTGCCTGCACCTGGAATCTCTCTCTAGCCTCCCACCCTACTCCCACTCTACATGGTACCCACGCTACCAAGGCTGTTCTCCCCATCACGTGCTTTTGAGAGCAATGCAGGCGGATGTGGGCTGAGAGACTGTGAGGCCATAGAAACTCTGGGACCATTAGGGTTGAAGGCAGAAGAGGAAGACCCAGAAAAGGAGCTGAAAAGCAGTGCACAGGGGGATAAAGCAAAAGATCCATTATAATGTGGGTTGTTTTTTGACTTAGGTTTAACTGAGGTGATGGAGGCTTTCCTGGTGGCTCAGATGGTAAAGAATCTGCCTGTAATGCAGGAGACCCAGTTTCAATCCCTGGTCAGAAAGATCCCCTGGGGAAGGAAATGATAACCTACTCCAGTATTCTTGCCTGGAGAATCTCATGGACAGAGGAGCCTGACAAGCTATAGACCATGGGGTCACAAAGAGTGGGACACGGCTGAGTGACTCTCACTTTCACTTTCTTTCAAGGTGATAATGGAAGAGGGGCTGACCTGGCTTGTTTTCCCTGTTGCCTAGGCTGCTCTTCTGTGTGTTTCCTGGAAACTCACAGGCATTCTAGAAATGTTCATTGAATTGAATGGTAAATTCTAGTTTACAAATAAGGGTATTTTTTCTGTCTATTTAGGATGTTCTTCAAGGCGTATTAGTACTGTGGAGTGATTAAAGCCACCTGAACAAAAGTTTTCTCAGATCTTCAGAAGAGCAAATAAACGTTTTCTAAAAGCTGCTTCTGTTGAGTTTAGCTGTAAGCTACTGACACAAGGGGCAGTAAAGCAGACGGTATAGCACCCACCTGCAGTGCAGGAGGCCTGGGTTCGATCCCTGGGTTGGGAAGATAGTCTGAGAAAGAAATGACAACCCACTCCAGTATTCTTGCCTGGAGAATCCCATGCACAGAAGAGCCTGGAGGGCTACAGTCCATGGAGTCACAAAGAAGAGTCAGACATGACCAAGTCACACACACACACACACACACACACACACACTCTCTGACATCACACACACACACACACACACACACACACACTCACTCTCTGACATGAGCAGGCTTCCCTGGGGGCTTAGTGGCAAAGAATTTGCCTGCCACACACACACACACACACACACACACACACACACACTGACATGAGCAGGCTTCCCTGGGG
>NW_024070200.1:47014176-47165360 GCF_014754425.2 Oryx dammah
CACACACACACACACACACACACTGACATGAGCAGGCTTCCCTGGGGGCTTAGTGGCAAAGAATTTGCCTGCCAATGCAGGAGACATGTACCAATCCCTGGTCCAGGAAGATCCCCTGGAGAAGGAAATGGCATCCCACTCTAGCATTCTTGCCTAGAAAATCCCATGGACAGAGGAGCCTGGTGGGCCACAGTCCACGGGGTCGCAGTGTTGGATACGACTTAGTGACTGAACAACAGCAACCACTGATGTGAGTGATCGCTAACGTTAGGGCATCTCTTGATGCCAATAGGTGTTGGGTTTTGAATATCCATTAGGTGAGACGTGAATGGTGAGAACTGGGAGAGCTCAGAGGTCACATCTTTTAACTTTTGATGCCTCAGCCCCGTCATATTAAAATTTCAGAAATTCACCACGTTTCCACATTGTCGCTATACCTCAGAAAAGCTAACATGCTGACCTACTCCTCAACATTGAAAAGATCGATGTTTGATCGTTGTACTACTATTACACCGCTGTGTTCTATTTTGTTTACAGGTTCTAGATAAGTGGACTTAATGACTTTAAAGGTGGCAGTGTCCTGAGAGAAGTGGTAAATTTCTGCTTCAGAATTAAGTATTTCTGGACAGAGGTTCATTAAAATCTGCTGAAAAGAGAAAGGCCCAGTGCCTTCTCCCTAGTGGTTCTGCC
This sequence comes from Oryx dammah, assembly GCF_014754425.2. NCBI lineage: Eukaryota > Metazoa > Chordata > Mammalia > Artiodactyla > Bovidae > Oryx > Oryx dammah. The sequence goes on from NW_024070200.1 coordinate 47,014,867, forward strand.
AACTAAGACACTGCCGTCTTTCCTCCCAGAGGCATTCTTGTTTCTTCCTCACCTTTTCCTCTCTGTCCCCTACTGTGGTCCATTCCGACCTGTACTTTGCTGCATACATATGTACTAAGCCGCTTCAGTTGCGTCTAACTCTTTGCAACCCCGTGGACTGTAGCCCATTGGGCTTCTCTGTCCATGGGATTTTTCAGACAAGAATACTGGAGTGGGTTGCCATGCCCTCCTCCAGGGGATCTTCCAGACCCAGGGATCCAACTCACGCCTCCTATGTCTCCTGCATAGCCTAATAGTTAATGTTGAAGAAGCGTCTGGTCTCTCTTCTGAAAGCACCTCTGTTTTATTGCATTGACTAAGATTCAGATTAAGAAAGAAGGTAACTAGAGCTGACCACACTTGTGCACAGGAAGTGAAACTTGTGATCATAGTGCTTCTGGCAGAGAAACATTTCGTTAAGAGTTCATCAGTGTCCATATTTCACTCATGCCAGGTTCTGCCTACATGATAGTTCCTTCTCCATCAAGGCCTCCGTTTCCTCCTGAGCCTTAGATGGTGATGGCTTCTTTTATACAGAATCACCGAAGATCACAGGAGAACAATATGACTTAGAATGTTTTTAGAAGGGATTCTGTGCATATAATTAAATTAACCAAACGGCTCTGTGGTACTCAGCACATACAGTGTAGTGTCCCATCTGGTTTTCCCTGTTTCCATTTCATCTGGAGTGTGTTCTAAGGCAGGCTAGACCCAGTGAAGAATACAGAATCCGTAAAATGGGGCCCCTGACCATCTAAGGAAATTCGCGTTTCTCCACAAACCTAATGTAGCTCTCTTAGGGTTATAAGAAACAGGAACCCTCAGCTTGAAGAAAAAGGAAATGTATTGGCTTATGTTACTAGAAGCCTAGAGGGCTAGATCCAGGGGTCCGTACAATAGCACTGAGACTCAGTATCTGGGGGCGTGCCACCTGTACCTTGACTTCCAGGGAGAGAAACCCAGGCCCACATGGTCCCCGAGCTCACCACCTCAGCTGGGGGCAGTCCTTTCTTCCCCACGAGCCCATCCCTGAACTAGTCACAGGGGTTAAGTGACGTTGAATGGAAATGCTGGGTGTGGGTACATTCTGTGGGACAGGGAGGCCTACACAGAGTGACAGCCAAACCAGGTTTCGGGTGGGGGTGCAGGCAGTTCTTGAAAGTAAAAGAGGTTGGGCACGCAAAAAAGAAAGAAAGAAACCCCCCACATGAATCATGCAAAGATGGTGCTGGTTAGGAGACAGGGGAATGAACTTTTCCAGGGGAAGTTGATAAGCCAAAGTAGGAGGAAGAGCTGTCGGGTATAGAGATAAAGATACAGACTGAAAGCTCAGCAGCTGAACTCCGCACAACTCCAGCCGCTCAGTTCTGCCTCAGCTTCCTCTTCATCTTGAGTTTTCCTTGATTGAAATTTCTACTTCGATGGTAGCACGCTTGGAGCAAATTATGCCTCACAGCCCCTGGATGAAAGTTGGCCCAGGTAAGCAAGTCAGATTTTCAAAGATATGATGGACATGTGCTGTGCTTGGACAGTCTCACTTTATTTTACCCACCTCAGATGTCATTTTAGAAATTTCTAATCTAAAGCACAGACTGTTGTTTTCTCTTATAAAACTTAAATCGCTCCACATAATAATCATAGGCTTCTATGAAAGTCTAAAATTAAAAGTTACTTAAATCAATCTGAGTCTTCATTTTAAAGACCAAATAGAAACGCATTCAGAATACATTGACCAATATAATAGTCTGATTTGGTATTATTATATTTAAATATATAAAGGTGTCATGGTAAGCTACTGAAGGAAATAGAGGTGATAGTAAGCTCCTAAAACTGTAATTTGCATAGTGAATTTGATTTAGGGTCTCTTTGAGTATTTTTATATGTAGAGAATATGTACCCCCAAATTGAGTATTTTTTGGAATAGTACCGAAAGTGACAGAATGTAGAGTTAACTGAAAAGATTCTTAGATCCAGTGGATGCATGATACCATTTTCAGATCACCTGGTCAGATTGAAGAGGCGTTTGAAATGGACATGTTGAAAACTTTTAGCTCCCTGGATTGAAGTCCATTCTCCATCTATTCTTGGGGCAAATACTGACAGCACTTACTGTGGATAATGTAGTCAGGACCTGGGAAAGGCAGGTATGAAGATGGATAACAGCGGGCCCCTACTGCAAGTAGATTTTCAGCAACCCTTAAGAATCTTGGGATCCATGATTGTAGAATAAACACAGTATCTTATTTTAAATCATAAAAGCGTTAGGCAGTCCATGGCTCCTCTGTCCCTGGGGATTCCCCAGGCAAGGATACTGGAGTGGGTAGCCATTCCCTTCTTCAGGGGAATCTTCCTGACCCAGGGATCAAACCTGGGTCTCCCTCATTTCAGGCAGATTCTTTAATTAAATCATAAAAAGATATTTCCAATTTGAGATTGTAAAAAATTTGTATTTAAGAGAAAAATGTCCTATGCTTTCTAGAGCATGAGGATTAGTTAGATTAATGTTTTCAAACATTGGATTACTGTAGCAGTTATGTTCCTCTTTATGGAACTCTGAAGAGGAGTGCAGCATTTCTGTATCAGGGTTTGCCAGGCATCCCCTATGCACACACTCGGGGTATGTGATGAGGGGTAGTTTTTCACACATCTGGAATAAGACCTCACATCCCCAGAGAGGAGTTGGTCATGGATCTGAAATATTTCAAAAGGCATTCAAAAGTGCTTGTTTGTCGTTTAAAAAAAAGACCAAAAACCTCCTTGCATGCCCAGCTGGCTCATTTGCTCGCCCTATTCGCACGCATTTCTGATAGTTTTTATCATAGAAGTCAGAAATCACAGAACCTGGAGAGATCAGCTGTGCAGCTGGGTGAGTAGAAGGGCCAGTTCTCAAACCCAGGCCTGAGGTTTCCCTTGCTCCTTGTGGACTGAACTTCTTTTCTTTTTATGTTATTCTGGTTTTTAAAGGCAGCAGCCTCCTTGGAAGGAAGAGAAGCACCCTGGGTTCAGGCTAACATCTGCACTCAACAGGTACATAGCTTGTTTTCTAGTAGAAATAAACTTTAAAGAAGGCAAATCACCTTGATGGTCCTGCTGCTTTTTAATCTATCATCTGTTTGCCAGAGTACTCTTATATCGATGGGTTGCATTTATACGCAGTGTTAAAAAAAAAAAAAAGCAACCTGAATCTCCCACCATGTAGCAAACGTCTGCTCAGGACAATGTAGCTGTGAGAACATGACATCTGAGTGAATGACAGAGTTTGCCTCCTACTCTGTGTCCTTGAGCAAGTTGCATAGCTTCTCTGTGTCTCACTTTACTCATCTGGAAAAAGGAAGATAACAGTACCTACATCAAGGGATGGTTGCAAGGATTAAATAAGATACATAAGAAACACAAGGAAGCATAAGCATTCAATAACCGTTTTGAACTTCAAGCTTGACCCCAGTGTTTAGGTCATTTTGTTCAATCCTGATCACATTCTACAAGAATGAGTATGACTTTCTGTTCTAAGAAGTTACAAATGACTTGTCCAAGGTCACTTAGCTAATATGTGATGGAACTGGGATTAAAAAAAATTTTTTTAGTGCAAAATTTTAACATACACAAAAGGGAAAAGCGTTACAAGAATTCCGTGTGCCCATCTTTTAGCTTCTATGTCTACCCTATCCCCTGCCCTTCCCACCCTTATCCCACCACCAGCCAGATAGAGTATTTCTCCTGCAAATATCTCTAACACTATAAGGCTGATAGGAACCTTTAAACAACAACAACAACATAACCGCAATGCCATTATTCCACTTAACAAATTTAACAATAATTCCTAATATTATCTAATACCCAGTCTGTATTCACATCTCACCAGTTTTCTCTCTGCATTTGATTGATATTCTTGAGTCTCTTTGAATCTGAACCCAAGGCTCCCAGGTCCCAGAGTCCTTGCTTTTGCTGCTGCTTCATCCTGGTTCTGAACTGCCTGTCCTTTGTGTAAACCCAACCCAGCCACGGTGCACAGTCCAGCCACGGGGCTTAGTGGCTGCAGAAGGCCATCACCCGAAGTAGCCCACAGAGAAGCATTTTAGGCTAATTTGAAGCCTTACACAAGTTCTTTTTTGTCAGTTTGACCCTTGATGGGACAAGTAAATAATATCTCTTGGAGTCAAAGCTGCATGTAAACTGCAACTGTCTGGGAGAATCTCAGAAATTTGCTATAGTTCCACACTCCCCCCAGTTTTTGTCTTACAATTCTGTCACAATCTTAAAAACCACTGAGGCCCTCAAACAGTATTTGTTCATGTGGGTACATTTGTTTGTATTTAGCTATTGATATTGGAAATTAAATTGAGAGATTTATAGAAGATACTTATTAATATACTTAGAAATAGCAGTAATAAACTCATTACTCATAAATAAACTCATTTATGTCAACATAAATCATATTTTTGTAAGCACAGTTATATTTTCTGAAACAAACTAAATCACTGAGAAGAGAGGCGTTGTCCCTTTTATGTATCTCTTGAAGAAAGCTCGATCCTCTGCTTGTGCATTCAATCTGCATTGACATTGCATGTCACAAGGCTCTGGAAAGCTACTGTGCTCATGAGGGCGAGGGTGAAAGGGCAGAGAACATGTTAGGGTTATTCTGAAAATCGTCCCGACCTTGCATTCTCCCTGGAAGGGCTGGAAAGCCACTGCTTTGGTGATCCTTCCTGGGGGAGGAGTTATTCCCAGATGGAGAAGATCTAGCCCAGCTGCAGAGACTATATTGGCCACAGTCATCTTCTGAGTTGTGAGGAAAGATGGAACGTTTCTTAAAGAAAGCCGTGAATCCAGTGTCTTCCTTGTTGAACCATATCGTTATGCCACTAGCTTCAAAGTGTGAGATCTCACAAGTACAAATTGCGGTCTTCTGGGTGTGGGTCATCCTCAGAGGCTGATGTTGTTGTAAGGGACTGCAGGTAGGTCCAAACCCCTCATTTTATGGATGATGGTAAATCTGTTATTCTTGCTTTCTCTCCCATTGGTAATTTTCAGGAAAGAATATTGCATTTTCACTAAGGAAAAAATGGATTTTTCAGCCAGACTCTCTCTCTCCCCCCTCCCTCTTAGGACCAATTCTGACTCTGCTCTTCACACCAGTGCTCTGAGTACCAAGCCCCAGGACCCCTATGGAGGAGGGGGCCAGTCGGCCTGGCCTGCCTCGTATGCGGGTAAGACACGCAGGCCGGATGCCAGCCACTTCTGTACCGTCTTGTTCTGTCCTTGGGGAGCGGGGGGAGAGAAAGCTTACACCGTGTGCCTTTCCTTGGCTCGTCTTCCCCGGGGAGCAATCCCTGGCCGGGGAGGGGTGTGTGTGCTCGTGATGAGGTGAGAGTGGGCCTCCCCTCCCGCCTCTCCCTCTGCAGGCTCTCCTTGGCGTGTCCTTGGCGTGTCCTTGGCGTGTCTCGGCCTCAGACTTCCCGCCCTGCATACTCTCCCATTCTAAGATCCTTGTCGGTTTTATGGGGACTCATAGCAACTTTCTAACTGCTGTCCTTATTTGCAGTCTCCTGTCTTCGCAGGCCAGTCTTATGTCGGGTTGTCTGAAAGCCCTTTTTCCACCCAGGATCTGGACAAACTGAGAAATAAAAGCAGAAGTGGCACAGGGAGGTGGATGCCGCCTTTCCTCCTGATAAGAGGAAGTGGCCTCTCTCTGGGGGGCCATGTCTATTCAGACCAAGCCCCAGAGGGACGCTGACTTCCCCAGGGGCCAGCAGCCCGGGGCCAGAGGAGCGGGAGCTCCCCTGTTGCCCACTTTGCTGCAGGACGTTGTCCCGCCTCCCCAGGGTGACCAGGAGTGGGGGAAAGAGTCATGCCATCTGCTTCCAGAATGACCCAGATCTGATCAGATTCCAGTCACAGTGCCACTCCCCCACCTCTAGGAGAGAATCCAAATCTCCCAGTTTGGAACGATAGGGACCCCAGGATCAGGCGGCCTGTGCCCACCTCACTCCCTTTTCTCCTTACTCACCAACCCTTCCCCCCCAAGTCTGTGAACTGCTTTGGGTTCCAGAACTGCTTCATCCTGCTGCCATCTCGTCCTCTCTTAACTCACTCCTGACTCAGCTGGCCAGCACCCTCAGCTGTGTCCTCATGTCTGCCGAGCCATCCTTACCCTTCCTCCCTTTGCCAGCCCAGAACCCGCCATGTGCTTCCGAAATCCTGGAGCCCCTCCCTGTAGATGGCTATCATGCCACTGACTGCCTCTCCTGTGGGTGTGCTTCTCCTCTTCTGCTCCAAGTAAATTGCTCATTTTTAAAAAAAATTTAACTTTTATTTTAAATAGGAAAGCATTTCTAGTGTGACAGGCATCGAGGTATTTAAAAGGCATCAAAATTTGGTGCGTAGCAACTCTGGATCATAGAGGTTTTTATTCTTGAGGACAGCAGAGCAACCCCCACAAAGGGTCTTGCAGGGGAAGCTCTTGCAAGAACCCCACGTGAAGCAACTATGTGAGGGGCTGCTCTCAGTAGATTTCCTGCAGTCAGCATGTTAATGGTCTTATCTTCCACACAGAGTCAGGCATGGAGAAGCCCTCAGTGATGGGGAGTGAGGAGGAATTACTTGGTGGCTTATGCACACAGAGCACACTCTAGTCACTGACTAAGCTGCACCTGAATCACGTTTGGTTCAGTAAGATGCCGTCCAAGCCTGCCTTTCTGGGGTTTCTTATCTAGCAGGAACAAGGGTCCTGAAATAGCCATTCCATGTGCACACTGACCGTTGTCCACAAACAGAGCTGTGTGTCTGGTCTGAAAACGGGAATAAGTACATCTTTGGCCAAGATAATACTAGCCTTTAGTTTCTTTTACTTTTTAGATAGTTTAAAGCCTGAGTAGTCCCTATTCCTTCGGAGGAATCCATTCTGGGTCTTATTTCCTTGCATACAGTAGGGATGGGGTTTAATCATCCCGGTATGTGTTGTGATAATGCTGTATTTGTTCCCTTGATGCAACTCAGAGATGCTCCATTTACCCAAGCAGTTTGTTAAGTATGAGCTGCTTGAGGAAAGGATGGGGCCATCGAGCTTTGTGTGCACACAGGGGGCTGTGAGAGTAAAGCTGGCAGCTGTGTTGAAGTTGGATGTGGTTCCACCACTCACCACTTAGAGGAAGAGGACCTATGGGAAGCTGGAGTAGTTTAGCTTCCACATCTGTAGTTACAAGTAGTACATAGGAATATATAAGCCCATGGACTTCCCTGGTGGCCCAGCGGTTAAGACTCCACACTTCGAGTGCAGGGGGTATAGGTTCAATCCCTGGTCGGAGAACTAAGATCCCACATGCCCACTGCATGGCATGGTCAAAAAAAGCAAAATGTGTGCTTAGGGCTTGCCCAATGGCTCAGCAATAAAGAATCCATCTGTGATATAGAGATACAGGAGGTGTGGGCTTGATCCCTGGGTCGGGAATATCCCCTGGAGGAGGAAATGGCAACCCACTCCAGTATTCTTGCCTGGAGAATCCCATGGATGGAGGAGCCTGGCAGGCTACATGTCTGCCACATGGCATGGTCAAAAAAAATAAAAACGAGGGGGAGAATATAGAAGCCTAAAAAAGGTGCAGCAAGGTCTTGGTCTCCCTGGATTGGGAGAGAACCAGACTGATAGACTTCAATCTGGAATTCCCAAGAAAGAGCTGCCTTTCTGCCTCTGCCATTCCTGTGTTTGTGTTGCCCTCTGTTTAAAGTGTGTGCTTCTCTAGAAAGGTCTAAAGGCCTAGAGAGAACAAGGAAATCCTAAGTAACAGGACTTTGAGGCCTACATGCAGAGAGGAAGAAAAATAGCTAAAGCAAGTGATTAATCAAGTGAAGTATTTACCCTAAGAGTGATGTTGCCTGCAAGGGAAGGGGTGCGAAGTGTCAGAAGGCATGAGTGAGGACAAATAAGAAAAGCAACAGAGTGTCAGTGTTGATTCTACAACGGAGCCATACGGAAAGCAGAAAGAAAGAAGGAAATCCTGGAGCAGAGCCCCAGGGTCCCTACTTTTCACATCAGCAACTCCAGCCTGCCGTGTTTGTACCCCGGAATCTGACAGCTGTGGAAGGCAGGCCGACCTCCAGCCTGGACGTCTGAACCGTGTCCCTGCTTCAGTTGCCTTGGAAGTACAGCAGAACTCAGAAACACATCCAAATATGGCTGTGTTTACATGGGAAAGCCAGTGTGTTTAAAATATTATTCAAGTCTCCAAGGATAGGAATTATTTCTGGAGAATTCTATCTGTTGGTGGGAGCTATTCTAAATAGTTTCTTGTCTTTCCCCTCTCCCCCTGTCATTCATGAAAGTTTCTCATTTGCTTTCCTTTCAGACTTTTAAAAATATCGACTAGCTTTGCAAAAAGGTATTTCTTATTATAGGAGCTACCAAATAAAGTAAAGATTTTTAAAGTGATGGGAAAAATTATAATTGAAGCTGGGAATTAGACTCCACAAGCAGAAAGCAATAACTGCCTTTTCCCTGGGAATCTTTCCTGAGCATAGTGATGTAGCTTCAATTAATGTTCCCACTATTTTTTTGGTTCTGAGTAGATCGTAAGGGAGCATCTGCTGACAGCTTAACTACATGAGCAGAAAGCTGTGAAACATTCACGAGCAAAAGTTTGTGTCCCAAGAAGACACAGTCATTAGGCTGATACATGGTTAGTAATTCTCATAATGGTTATTCAATTTGCGCGACAAAGGCATCCATGGTGAGGAGTTGATGGAAATGAGAGAAATAGACTTTTATGCAACCAAGCAAGATTTTTATAATTTCTCTCTTCTTGTTTAATTATCCAGAACTTAGCAGCATGTGCAGTTTAATTATCATTTCATACTCACACGCAGGCACACACACACACACACATACCCCCCGAATGGGTAAGCCTGATGGCACTCTGTGACACTTGCCCATTGCCCTGTAGTCTAGGACTGTACCTAACCCACCTCTGCTCATCACTAGCGAGTGGAGGAAGGGGCCAGGGTGGTCCTTGCCCTTTCAAGTAGCAGTCTAGAGCTAAGGGCAGAGCAAGGGATGATGGTTGTCTTAGCACCCAGAGCTGTAGAGGCTGAGTCTCACCAGCCTTAAGAAACACAGCCCTGAGCTCCTTCCCAGGGAAGGAGATCTGCCTTGAACCCCAGTGATCTTACCACAGGTAATACTATACCTTTGACCAGCACCCTGAAGGCTTAAAATGCAAATAACCCTGAAAGAAATGAGCCTGTTGGAGAAGGAAGTGGCACCCCACTCCTGTATATTCTCGCCTGGGAAATCCCAAGGACAGAGGAGCCTGGTGGGCTATATATTCCATGGAGTCGCAAAGAGTCAGACACAACTGAGTGACTAAACAAACGAGAGAGAAGTGGGCCTTGGTTGCACAGACAGGAGGGAGAGGGAGATGGCAAAGGCCTCGGAGATCTAAAGAGGGGGCAGAAGTGTCACGCAGGGGGCAGGAGGGCCCAGAATGGGGAGGTTTCCTGAGAGAGACACTCTGGCTAAGTACTCTGCCCCCTGCCTCCACCTCTGTTCAGCAGATCCAGGCTGTGCTGGGAGGTGTTTTAGATTCGTCAGGTCTGAGGGTGGGGAGAGGGGAGGCGGCCTCAGTTACGTTCAGGAGGTCAGCCCCTGCGGCTCCTAGTCCGCGAGGTTTCTTGGAGCACACATGAGCCTTGGTCGTGGCTGCTTGTCCCCTGCGGGGCTGCTCCGTGTTTCCCCTGCTTCTGGATACCCACTCACAACTCGTTCCCTTTTATTTTTATCCCTTTATTTATAGTTGTATCATCTGATATTTTTCATCCAGTAGTAAAAATCCAGGCTTGGATATGTTGGGAAAAAACCATACAACGTGAGAGCTGTGAGTTAAGTTTTATTTGGGCAAAATGAGGACTGCAGCCGGGAGATGGCATTTCAGATAGCACTGAGAGACTGCTCTGAGGGGGCGACAGAAGGAGCCAGGATGTATAGGAGTTTTGCAACAAAGGGCAGGTAGTCTGAACATCAAAAGATTGTGGTTAATTAAAGAAAACCAGATAACCTGTGTATGGAAAGATGCGCGAGTCTAGGCTCACTGAAATCCTTCCTCTCATGTGCATCTCAGCTGTCCGGGGCCAGCATCCTGTGTTTTCACACCCCAAATTTCCTCAAGGCTCACCACGGGGAGTGGCTATAGTCTGATGGCTGGTAGATGGAGGTATTTTTTCCTTCCTGAGTTCCCTGGTGGCTGCAATCGCTGCTCACTGTGCAGCCTTTGTTTACTGATATGGCAGGAAACATTCCATTTCTCACATATTTTGGTTATATATTAACTTGGTGCTAACACATTGGTTATTGCCACCATCATCCTTCTAGTTACCGAAACTCTGAGCCAGGAGTTAATTGTCTTTAATTACTCTCATTCCCACACCCCTCACACCCATTGAGTAGCCAAGTCCTGTTTGTTCCACGCCTGCTGTGTATCTCAAATATGCTGCCTCTTTTCTGTCCTTCGCTGCCAATAAATACCCCACTTATTTCCTTCTTGCCTGGACTGTTATGGAGGCTTTTCACTTGGTCTTCCTGCCTTCAGACTTTCTCCTTTCAATCTACCTCACATTCCTCTGCAAGAACAGTCTCTCCAAAACAGAGGGGATACACGTATGTGCATAGACTTCCCAGCTGGCTCAGTGGTGAAGAGCCCACCTCCCAGTGCAGGAGCTGCGGGGGGCGTGGGTCCATTCCCCGGGTCGGGGAGCTGCCCTGGAGGAGGAAATGGCATCCCACTCCAGTATCCTCGCCTGGGAAATCCCAGGGACAGGAGATCCTGGTGGGCTACAGTCCGTGGGGTTGCAAAGAATCGGACCCAACGGAGCGACTAACACTTTGTGCCTTTTTACTTCACTCTCTATATTACTTCTTTCTTTTCTTTGTGATTTGGTTAGAGGTTCTCAGACTTTGTAAACTGTTCTTCTTTCAGGACAGAGGCAGTAAAAGATTTTAAAAATGGAGATAATTTTAAAGAAAAGTAGATAGGCACCAACTTTAGACTTCAGTTCAGTTCAGTTTGTCGCTTAGTCGTGTCTGACTCTTTTTGACCCCGTGAATCGCAGCACGCCAGGCCTCCCTGTCCATCACCAACTCCCAGAGTTCACTCAAACTCAAGTCCATCGAGTCAGTGATGCCATCCAGCCATCTCATCCTCTATCATCCCCTTCTCCTCCTGCCCCCAATCCCTCCCAGCATCAGGGTCTTTGCCAATGAGTCAACTCTTCGCATGAGGTAGCCAAAGTACTGGAGTTTCAATTTTAGCATCACTCCTTCCAAAGAATACCCAGGACTGATCTCCTTTAGAATGGACTGGTTGGAAGTTAGCTCTATCTATTTTAAGTTTACTATAAATGCTGATGCCCTCTGAGTGAACATCACTATTCCAAAATTGCCTTGGAATTTTCAAAATTCTATTTGAATCAGAAAGATTTACTAATTCATGAATAAATAAAGGTGAAAGCACCGCATAATAGTGTTTTTTTCTTTCTCACTAGGTTTCTGTGATGGTGAGAATGACGTGCCTGGGGAAGGTAATGAACTGATTTCACCTACCTGTGCTGAGTGGGATGCTGACTGTAGTATACATAACCTCCTCTTAACATCTGATCTAGTTAATACTCAAGTTTTCTTGACTTCCCAAAAATGCTGACAACTGCTGACTTGTTTACTTTTCTGAGAGGCTCTACAAAATTAAGGCCAGCCCTGATCAAGGCCATGAGAAGGGAAATGTGTGGTTAGACTACAAAGGCTCCTTGTCATCTGGGTCCCCATGGTCCCACAGTCATAGGGTTGTACAGGGGAGCAAGTTGTGATCACATGAGAATAGTGAGTAGACACTTAAGCCATTGGTTGTTCCAATATCCATCCTTTCTCAGCCTGTTTAGAAAGTTTTGTGAGCCAGTAATCGGCAGATATAAATAATGTGAGGAAAATGCAAAGTGATTGCAAAATGAAATTGCCAACCTTACAGAAGATACTGAGTTTCATAAAGCTGATTAATGTTGAGGATGTACTAAATGACTCGGGAAGCTATTGACAGATGAAGGCCTGACACAGCTCATTTATTCATTCAGTACCAGGCACTGTTTTCTTTTCCCTAAAATTTTGTAATCTGAAATTTAATTTTCATAATCTGAAAGTGAACAACTAAATTAGGTTTATACACCGCAGGGGTCAGGACTTACAGGGACTGTGATAAATGAGGAGCTTCCTGTGCCAGAAGCAAATCTCTTTCATCATCTTATATACTCCTTTCTGGGAAGGCCATTTCAGGCCAGGAGTAAAATCATGAAAAGTTGAAACAGCAATAAATATCTAATCCACTAGGACAGAAATAAAGAGATGGCTGCAAGGTTGTTTGCATTCCCAGTGAGTTCTTTGAAGAATTACAACCAGTCTTGGATATGAAGTGACAAAAAGCAAGGAACTTCTCCAAGGAAACAATCCCCTTTACAGTGCTGGAGTCCATTCCAGCCATATTCTTGTGACCAGACTGTCATGAGAAGTAGCCTTAAGTCATCTCACGCAGCCCTTGCAACTTTTCCTGTCATCTGATGTTATCTTTCAGGGGCTTCCTGGTGACTCAGATGGTAAAGAATCTACCTGAAATGCAGGAGACTTGGGTTAGATCCCTGGGGCGGGAAGATCCCCTGGAGAAGGAGATTTCCTCATCCCTCTGGGTTCTCAACTCCTCTTTCTGCCCCACACCCAGCCCAGGACCAGGCATCTTCACTGCCGCCTTGTCTTCCATGGAATATTCCTCTTCTCTCTTTGTTACCTTCCTCATTCCCTCTCTCCTGGATTTTTGTGGGTCCCTCCTCATACCTTTTCTTCCATCCTCTCCTCGCCAGGTTTGCAAGGCCCTCCCTGACCTGACCTTGACCTTCCCACCCTTCTCCTTTATATACTCAGTGGCTGTCCATCACCTCCACTCTCAGCCTTCGTTCATATTGCTCTCTCTCTGGGGATGGCCGTTTCCTGTGTCCCTAAAAGGCTGGCCTCAGTGCTGAGCCCTAGAGACTGGGCTCTTCCTGGTCCACCCAGAGCAGCACTGAGCCCTGTGACCTTTGGGGCCTCCCCCAGTCCTCTTTCCAGACATGGGTATCCACATGCCACCCTTTTCCGTGTGTAGGGTATGAAACCCTCAGGGGCCGAATCCACGTCTCCCCCATGCATCCCCCACAGTAACACTCAAAACACCGTCTGTAGCAGACAGTCAATATGTATTAACTCAGCTGTCTTCACAAAGGTCATTTGTTGGGCCAGAGGTGGGGGTTGCAGTGGGGGGCCTTCTAACGCGGCAAATGTGCTTCTTCTCCCCTTCAGTGGTGTCTTTCCCCGGCCCGCTGAGGGAAGAGAACCTGCTGAACGTCCCCAAGCCACTCCCGAAGCAGCTGTGGGAGACCAAGGAGGTGGGTGGACAGGTGTCCTCGTTGTCACTGAATGTTTGCCCTTCAGAGGTCAGTGTCAAATCCCACAGGGGATTTGGGGGAAAAAAGCAGAGCAGAAGTCTGGCGACAAAGATAGAAGAATATACTAGGGGATGATGGTTCAAATAAAACAAGCGTAATTGTATCGATGGATTAGCACAACCATCTCTTAACTTTCTAGTTCCCATGTGAATTCCCTCTTTCAGAAAGACTGGTTGGTCCCTCCTATCTCTTTCATATAGGAAGTGCTGAAACCCAGTTACAAGTCAGAGGCAGATTTTTCTGTTTTGTAGCCAACACCAGCTGCCAGTCACTAGCTTCTGTCCATAATGGCTGGTTCACCAGATAACTCCTTTCTTTAGTGAAACCCATTTGACCTGAGTCACCTGGAAGTCAGAAAGAAGTCCTCTGTTTAACAGTTTCTAAGAGCCTTTGAGTACTTGTCCCTGTCTCCACCGTGGCTCCCTCTCTGTTAACCCACCTGCTGTGGAAGAGAGGAGGGTCCCGTGGTACCCAAGTCAGGCTTTCTTGCATACAGAATCTGCCACCTCTGAAAGAAAACGCGTCGGCCCAGCCCTGAGCCAAAGGAAACCAAATGAACTTTTTGGCCAACCATATATATATATGCTGAAAAATAATAATAAAAGAAGGAATGAACCTATTGACTCCACTCTTCTCCCAGAAACAATCAATGGAGAACTGCAAGTGCATCAGAGCTGAGTGGGGTGAGGGGCACTCCCTGGCGGTTCAGTGCTGTGGTCGTTCGTGTTGTCTGCTGCTTGACCATTGCCGCCTGGGCAGGCGTCCAGCGGGCCAGTTTCTTCCGCCACGTCTACCAAAGTCATCATTAGCATTAGGGTGGGCTGCAAAGGCCTTTTGTAAAAGCCAGGTGTTTTGATATTCAGTCTTCTGGGGGGAAAGAGATGTAAAAGTTCACATACTTAGACACAGGAGAAGCCCACTGTCCTTTTCCACGGGAGGCGCCAGTGGTCTTGGAGGCCTGTGTCAGAAGACAGCTGTGTCTTCTCCACAGAGGGGTCAGAGGCAGCCAGTCTTCTCTGAGCACCAGGGAGGAGGTACTCTCTACAGAAAGCGGTGTTCATCTCTATTAGTTCTTTTTTTTTTCTGCCGTGCTGCATGGCTTGCAGGATCTTAGTTCCCTAACCAGGGATTGAACTCAGGACCAAGGCATTGAAAGCACTGAGTCCTAAGTATTAGACTGCCAGGGAACTCCCCTCATCTCCCTTAGCTGTTACAGATTTGCAGTTCTCCATAAATCACTTCTGTGAGAAGAGATGAGTCAATAGGTTCATTCTTTTTTTTTTTTTAAGCATGTATTAGGTTGACCAAGAAGTTTGTTTGGTTTCCTGTAACATCTTAGGAAAAAAATCTAAACAAACTTTTTGGCCAACCCAGTATGTATTGAGTACCTGTTGCCAGACGTTGAGGTGCAGGGATGGGACAATAAACAAAATGAAAATACTCTCTCGGGACATCCCTGGTGGTCCAGTGGCTGAGACTCCCCGCTCCCAATGCAGGGCACCCTTGACTGTCATCCCTGGTTAGGGAATCAGGTCCCACGTGCCGCAGCTAAGAGTTCGCAAGCTGCAACGAAAAGGTCCCCCATGCCACAGCTAGGATTGAAGAGCCTGTGAGCCATAACTAAGACCCAGCGCTGCCAAATAAATAAAATAAATTTTAAAAAACAAGGAAAAGAAAAGAGAAATCCCCCCCAAGTTAGATTTTAGTTGAAATATTTCTTTTCTTCAGATGTTAATTTCCTGTTTCTTCACTCTAGTTCATGTCTCTTTTTTCTCCTGGTCCTCTGAGGCTCGTTAGAAAATGAATGTTTATTTAAAAGCTCTCTGGGAAGCATATTGGCCTTTTATAAGAAAATAATTCATTTAGAAGAGAATCATCTAGAAGGATCGAATTAAGAAAATTTATTAGTATCATGCCTCCCTTATGCCTGGAAAAGTCTAGTCGAAACTTAAACTGCTTCTTTGTGAGGACGCTGTTTCTATGCCGGCTCTCCACTTGCACTGACTGGAGCCCCAGGATACCTGCAATGACAGTTTTTAAAAACTTGAATTTGGCTTTACGGTGAGTAAGCCCGGCTTCCTATGTCTCTCGCCAGATCCAGTCCCTGTCTGGGCGCCCTCGATCCTGTGATGTGGGAGGTGGCAGGTAAGAGATGTTCTTTCAGTTCTTGTTTCAGGGCCGTCCTAAAGGTTTTACCGAAAGGAATGTCTTGCTGCTTCATCAGAGAACACTGAGAAATTTCACACATTACATATAAGTTGAAAGTCAACTGAATTTTCACAAAAACAACAGCTCTCTTTCGGTATGCGCATATTTCATTTGTTCAAAGTAATTATATGACATAACTGCAGAAGTAAAACTGCCATAAATATGTTTGAGAATGACATCACCGACTCTGGGTAAACAGACAACCCCACTGGAGGAAGCCGGGGCCTGCAGGCGTGGAGGGGGCCCACCAGCCTCGCGCCTTTGGAATCCGTGGGCCCCTGGCGACTTGGTGACCCAGAAGTTACCTAAGAGAGTTTGTACAAATATACCGAATGCCACAAAACCATGAACCTCAAAGGGATAGATTTTGTGTTATGTACATTTTATTTTTACCACGTTTTTTTTAAACTAATGGAAAATGAATGAATAGGAAAGCTTGTGATATTAAAAGGCGTTTCTGTGGAACAGCTAATTAATGTATTTAGAAGTATACAGCTTCACTCCCTGAAAAATGTGAGAGACAGCTTTCACAAAAAAACATGTGCAGTACTAAAAGATTAAAACGTTCCTGAGGAGATGGGACCAAGGAGGGACGTGGAGACAACAGAGCTGAGGAAGCCCGCACACTGACACCCGTGAAGGCGCACTCACTGAGACACGGACGTGGGGAGGGCCCTCTCTCGCGGTCTTCGCAGAGAGGACTGAGCCCTGGGGTGCATGGTGGAGTCCTGAGAGCACGGGGGTGGGGAGGGGCGCCCAGTGATCCTCAAGGCTGCCCCCCAGGGTTGGAACAAAAACCTCGAAACGGCAGCTCTTTCCAAAGCCAAAACCGTGTGGTTTGAAAGCTGGCCTCTTGCATGATCTAGCTGAGTGCAGGTGTGCTTTCTAGATGGTCTGACAGTCTGCAGAGGAACTCAAGCTATAGTACCTCAGGCCGTCCTTCTTTCTCATCTCCCCTGTAAAGCCTTCGCTCTTGTCTAACAGCACTGAGTTCAGGGCCCACCCTCCTGAGCAATGGGAGTGCAGGCATTCTTTTCAGCTAGTTGAATATAAACCCATGCAATGAACAGCCCACTGAGCTGAGATCAGGGTTGACCTCTTGAGAAAGTCAAAATGCCCTCTAGGATGCCCACCTGGTGAGACCATCACGCCTGGGGTATAGGTTGTCCCCACAGCTAGGGCTGAAGATTCTTAAGAATTCATTTTGGCTCAATCCTCAGGCAGATGGGTGATGGAGGCCCCACAGGCCTAAATTACAGAAGGGGCTATATACTTTCAACTCCTCATCCCTGCCTCTGAGAGCTTTGAAACCAGGGTTCCTTAGGTGACAAAACTTGCTTCCCTGCTCTTATACTAGGTGTAGGATTCTGTCCCGTGACTTCTGTTCATCTGGTGTTTATTGACCCCCTACTCCTAGGCACTGGAGCAGAGCAGTGAACGAAACAGAACAGGTCCCTGCTCTCAACGAGCTGAGGCTCCTATGGAGCAAAGTAGGCGAAAACAATCAAGCCAATGAATACACGTCATGTGTTGGTAAACGCAGTGAGGAAAAAGAAAGCCGAGGAAGGAGAAAGGCGACCGCAGGTGTCTGCAGGAGCCTCTCTGATACGATGGACTGTGACCAGAGTCCAGGATGCAGTGCAGGGAAGGGCAGGGGGAAGAGTGGGAGCATGCCTGCAGAGCGTGGAGGCAGGTGCAGCCCGACCCGGAGTCAGGCTGGGCTCAGTGGAGAGTTCTGAACCAGGGAGTACGTCACCTGCCTTGTGGCGGATCCAGGAGGTGGCTCTAGCAGCTGTATTTGGAAAGTTACAGTGTATATTCCTCTCAAGCAGAGGGAAGGGACTTTGAATGTCAGTGACTGCCTGGGTTGTGTTCGTCATGGTTACCTTCTCCTTCCCTGCTCTGTGCTACCAGCTGCTGTTTCTTCCTTCGCCTTTCCTCCCTCGCTCTGAGCACCCGGCCAGAGAGCCTGTTGCCCTCATAGCAAGCAGCTCTGCATTTGCGAGTTTATTTCCTAGTCCTTGGCCCTAACACTGCAACCAGCTGTCTGGAACTCAAGGTATCCTGTTCAGCTTTTCTACAGTCTAAATCATCCTCCTTCCTCACCCCAAAAGGACCCCTTTCCTACTTCCCCTTCTCTCTTCAAGCCTCCACAGTGATCCCAGTCCTACCTCACCAAGAAAAGAGAAGCGGCAGGAATGAACGCCCAGCTCCCCTCCCGCCCCTCACTCCGTGCCTCCCGGCCCCACACGCCATCCTTCCTGGTTTCTGGTCCCAGGGACCCAGCTGGCCGTCTCTTCACACCCGATAGCTTTACCCATGTCCTTGGCCCTTCCGGAAGCCTCTCTCCCGCTTCTGTGTGTTCTACCTTTCCCTGTCTACTAGGTCTTCTCTCTGCATTAATCACACCTAAGGATTCTGCACCGAAAAGTACTATCTGACCTTGCGTTCCCTTCTAGTTCTTCTCACTTCCACACTTCTCAGCCACACTTTCTGAAAGGCTTTCCCCCTCGAGGCTCCCTTACTGCTTGTCTGTTCCTCGGCCCACGGTGGCCTGGCTCCCTCCCACACTGTTCTGACAGAACGTTCCTCGAGAGACATCCCATGACACATCCTCCCGTGTTACCGAAGCTCAGCATCTACAGCAGAAGTCCTTCTCTTACCCACACCACCTACCCTGTCCCCAGTCCACTCATGTGCTTCCCTGTTCTCTGTCCTGGTGGGGGTGGTTCCACCCGTCCCCCTGCCAGAAAATCAGAAGTCACCCTGAGCACTTCCTTAAACACCTCCAGAATTTCTCTATATCTATCCGCCTCCACGCTCTCATTATGTCTTGACTGCTCAGCGGCAGCACAACTCACCTCTTTGCCTCCAGGCCCCGCTTCTTACACCCTCCCCCAAGTCTGGCCTAAAGATGAGTTTGTCTTTCCCACGCTCTCCACCTTCCCCTGGCTTCTTGTCATCAGTTTAAGCCTCATGTACTTTCTGCCTCCTCCTCCAGGCCCATCTCCCATCACATCTCCCCTCCAAACTTGACCTTCCTGTGGCGGCCAAGTTCCTAGTGCCCACAATGTAGTCACATGCCTCTCTGCTTCGCCAGTGCTGGGAACTCTTTCTGCAATGATCTTCCCGTTTGGAGCATCTGAATTCTTGAGCCTTCCAACTCAGCTCTGACATCCTTCAGGAATCTCCCCTCCCCCAACCCACTGGTCATTCCCTCCAGGCCTTGTACCATCAGGCTCCGTCACTGCACAACTGAATCGGATTATACTGCAAGTTATTTTGTTTATGGTTGCTTCCCCTGCTTTGTCCAAGTCTCTTGAGGCCCTAATGCCAGTGCCCTGCACCCGGAAGGTGGTCCGCTGTGTGTGCTGTGCTGAGTCAAGGGTCCTCAGTCACGTTCACCACCTTCCTCCCATCCTGGCTGAGGGCCCCTCCTCCAGCCACTCTCCGCCTCTTCACCCACTCCGTTCTTTTCCTACATCAGACGTGGACCGCACAGTCGCTTCTAACCGGTTCTCCCCACCTCCCTCTCTGCCCCTGTAAGGAGCTCTCCACACCACAACCACAGGGGCCTCTCTAAACTGTGATTCTCCATCTCACACCTGGGCTCCCTGGGCTCCCTGTCTCCTGCCGGCACTGATCCATGCTCTCCAGAACAGCCTGTCATCACGCCCTTGTTTCCTCCCTTGCCCGCTCATCTGCCCCCGCTTCCGCACTGCCCAGCGCCCTGGCTGTGCCATGCTGCCTGCTGTTCCATGAGCACGGGGTCACACGCTTCACCAGGCCCTCTCTCCCCAACCGTCCGCACAACCACGACTCCTGCTTCTGCATTCCTAGTGACACTCGTATCAGTCCTGGACCACCGAGCTTCCTGCCATACTGCAGTCACTTGCCTTATCTGTCTGTCTCCAGCCTGTCAGTGAACGCTAAGAGCAGTGGCCCCCCAGCTCTGGGCTCAGTGGCCCCTCCCCGGGCCCACACTTCAGAGGGCTCCACTCCCGTGGAGTAAGGAGTCCAAGGGGCTAAGGGGATGTGGGGAGCGGCCAGACCTGGGTCTCTGGGCTGGGGAAGACACAGGCTTGGTCTGCCATGCAGGACAGGGCTGGGGAGGTAGAGAGTGGACTGCAGGCTGGGGCTGCCTCTCTGCATGTTCTAGCACAGAGCTCCAAGGAGTGGGAGAATTCTAAACTTGAATCTGGCCTTCCAGGCTATTATAAAGATGGAAACATAGAAGATAATTCATTTAAAGATTTATTGATTCGATTTATAACTTTAAAAAATTTAAACAATTGGCCTGCGGGGCCCCCATCTGTACTCCTGCTCAAACTGCAAATGCTCTGTTCATTCATCATCCTCCCACCAGCACTCAGCCTAGTGCCTGGGCTCAGAGCAGCTGCGCCACCGATCCTGACAAAGGAACGGTCACATCTCTTTCTCACTTGAAAGTTTATGGAAACTGTTAATGGAAAAAGTATGCTTTGGAAGGTATCTGGCTGATACAGGAGATCCTTTTTGGGGGGGAAGGAAAGATAATTTAGAAATGTAACCAGAAGAATTGAATAAATGCAGAGCAGCGTCTCATATCTTATACAGTACTTGACAATTTTCAAAGTACTTTTGCATCAGTGATCTAACCTTCTGTACAGTGAAGTAAACCAGCTATATGTGTATCCCCTCCCTCCTGGACATCCTTGTACAGTGGAGAATAATGCAACATTGTAAAGCAGTTGCACTCCAGCTGAAAAAAAAAATGCTGACAAAGGAAAACAGTAAAAGCACACACACGCAACTAATCTTTCTTAGAAAAGATTCCTGTAACGCGGGCATAGATGACATCCTTAGTCTAGCATTGCAGGTGAGCAGATCACACTCTCAGAACGAGGAAGAGGCAGTCTCCACGAGGACTTGGATCTTTGGTACCCATGGCTTTTATTGAACAAGGAAAGGTATCATACACATCCTATTCCCCAGCAGCCAAATGCATTTTAGAAAGTAATACTTAACCCTTCTTTTTTTCAGCACTTTCCCACACAATGGTCAAAACATGGGCCTCTCCCCCTTCCTGGGAACCCTGAACACTGGGGGCTCATTGCCAGATCTAACCAACCTGCACTACTCGGCGCCGCTGCCAGCCTCCCTGGACACCAGTGACCACCTCTTTGGGAGTATGAGTGTGGGGAACAGCGTGGGCAACCTTCCCGCTGCCATGACTCACCTCGGCATCAGGGGCTCTTCTGGTAAGTGGTCCCCGCTCCATCGGGACCGTGCCTGTGTCCTCTGGTGGCTCAGCCATTGGTGGTCCCTGGCGGGGCGGCATGTTAGTAAATCGTAGAGTGAGAATGACTGTGTCTGAGTTAGAGATAATAACCCACTGGGCTTCCCAGGTGGCCCTGGTGGTAAAGAATCCACCTGCCAACACAGGAGATGCAAGAAAAGTGAGTTCAATCTCTGGGCTGGGAAAATCCCCTGGAGTAGGGAATGGCAACCCACTCCAGTATTCTTGCCTGGATACCACAGATAGTACCATGGATAGAGGATCCTGGTGGTCTACAGTCAATGGAGTCACAGAGTCAGACACGACCGAGTGACTGAGCAGGTGTGCACACAGCCCACTAGCTCATGTACCTCTCAACTCTGCTCACATTTCACTTAGGTGGTTCTCTTTCTGCTGAGTTTGATGAGCTCTGGGGCAGCTCAGTGAAACCTCATTCTTTTTTTGTTGTTCTGTTTTCTTTTGGGTCGGGGGACAGAGTTGACTGTACCTCACAGCATATGGGGTCTTACCCCCCTGCATTAAGAGCATGGAGTCTTAACCATTGGACCACCAGGAAAGTCCAAAACCTCATTCTTCATTGTCTTCTCCAGCCCACGTGCCCCAGGGACTTGGAGAATAAGATTTGAGAGTCAAGAAATAAGTGTCCATTCTATTCTGTGTTAGCTGTGGTCCTTTATCAACATATGATGATATTTAATAATTGCAGATATCTCTCTAGATTCCTCCAACTTCCCAATGGATTGCAAAAGAGAATATTTTGAATTTTAGAAAATTGTGGGTACAAGGAAAATATCTGTCCTTAATAGATATGTATAAGTATAAATCTGCCATAGTTCAAAACTACTGGATCAAATTTTCAGAGGTGCTTAAAGGTGCTTTAGCTTTACTAAAAAGCTACTCATGAGGTGACTTGGCTGTTACCATAGGAGTTTGAGTCCCTGTCTCTCAGACCACATGTTGAAACATGACTGCATTTGCTTCAACCCTGACAGACGCTCTTGTCAGTGTCTGGGGCAGGTAGTATAGCCTCCGGCCACAAGGGTCCCAAGAATGGTGGCAGAGCCTGTCTCCTTTAGAAAGATCCCCAGCAATGGTCTGTCACTGGGGAAAGTGCTTGCTCTTTCCGCTCTGGGTTCAACAAGACTTGTCTATGCAGATCTGAACTCACCACTCAAATGAGGGTAGGCCGCTTCATCATGGTCCTCTGGAAGTTTCTCTGTTGATTACAGTGATGCTGCCATTATGCTATTAATATATAATTTTAGGTTTGAAGAATTGACTTCAGAAACCACCTCTATTTTGGGGTCTCTGGGAGTCTTTGGGATCTCTAGGGTCTTTGAGTTATCCTGTTGCTTTACGTATGTGACCTTGGTGACGTCTCTGAACAAGGTCATCCAAGGTCACGTGAGTCCAGCAGCATTGGCGCTTAGCCCCCTTGGGTCTTGGGGAAGCTGGCATTCTCCAGTACAGCCTTGGACACTGCTTCAGCTGAAAATCCTGTGTTTAATTGCTAGCTGTTATTTTCCTCAAACAAGCATTGTATTATCGAGGATATGTCACAACCAGTGCTTAAGTTTTTAGAGTTTCTCTGCACTCCTTAAAAATGCATGGTATGAAAGATTGCACATATATTTTTTAAGATGTGTGTGCTTTCTTTCTGAATGACTGAGTTTAAAAAAAATGTCTAAATTCATATCTTTAGCTCTAATTTTCATTCTTATTTGAGCCAGCCACATCTCTGACTTGTCCATGGTGAGTTAGGTAGGGGGATAACTACTTAGAGTTTTGTCAGAGACATCTTTCCTACCTTTTCAAAATCAATTGTGTAGGGGTGTGTGTGTGTGTTAGTGCTCAATCATGTCCAACTCTTTGCTACCCTGTGGACTGTAGCCCGTCAGGCTCCTCTCTCCATGGAATTCTCCAGGCAAGAATACTGGAGTGAGTTGCCATGCCCTCCTCCAGGGGACCTTCCCAACCCAGGTATTGAACCTGAGTTCTGCATTGCAGGCAGATTCTTTACCATCTGAGCCACCAGGGAAGTCCTCAGAATCACTTACTGGCTAAAAATCCTTTGTCATTTATGCATTCCACAATTTTCATCTAATGCTTAACTTTTTATTGATGTGAAACAACACAGAGTTTTGCTCGCCCCAGCTGTGGGCATAAGAAGGTGGGCTGGGCTCTGAAACACGGGGGTCACCCACGGAGACGCGCTGCAGGGCCAGCATTCATTCATGGAATGAAGGCATTGTGCCAGGCCCTGGGCCAGGTGCCAAAGAGCCAGCAGGGCAGAGAACAGGCTCCCTGGCCTCCTGGAGCTCATGTCCTTGCAGCATGTGTTATGGAAATGCCTTTCCCAAACTCTCTTGCTCTTGCTAAAATTCACTCCCCTTCCCTTAAAACAAAGCCCCAACAAGGTGTCCTTTTCACTACACTGGAGGAGACAGTGATGAACCGCTTTTCAGGAGCCAGAAAAACAAAGAGAAAGGAAGCCCTGGTAGAGGGTCCCTTCCTGTGACTTGGTGCTGGGCTCAGGGTATTTAAAGAGCCCCTCTGAGGCAGCCTGCCCTCCACATCGAGAGCCATGACACCCAGTGAAGGCAACTGAGGGTCCTGGCTGGTTGCCAGGGACAAGGCACTGGGGGCCCCGAACATAATGGGTTGTGCAGCCTTGGGATCTGTTCTTGGACTGGAGTGGAGGAACTGGACAGTCTCACCTCTGCTGCCGCCTGCACCAGTTCTTGCTCTCCCAGTGGTGGTTTACATGATCTAATTCTCAAGAAAAATCTATTCTCATCCTTTTTTAAAAAGCTTTTTATTTTGTATTGGGGTAGAGCCGATTAACAATGTTGTGTGATAGTTTCAGGTGACAAGCAAAGATACTCAGCCATACATATACATGTATCCACTCTCCCCCAAACCCCACTCCCATCAAGGCCACCATGTAATGCTGAGCAGAGTTCCCCGTGCTGTACAGTAGGTACTTGTCAAAACCATTCTCATCAGAATGGTGTCGTCCCTCTTAGTCTGAGTGCATCTTCTCCTTGCCCTTGATACCACTTTTTTCCCCTTTGGCTTAAACAGCAAACATTTATTTCTCACAGTTCCAGAAGTTTGGCAATCCAAGATTAATGTGTCTGTGCAGAGCCCTTCCTGGTTCATAGGTTCCTATATATATATTTTTTTAGTCGGACTATAAGTGCTTTACAACTGTTCGTTTCTGCTGTACAACCTTGGTACCTTTTCCAGCAGGAGAGTGGCCCGGAGCTCCTTCTCACACGAAATCATCATCAAGTACAAATAGGAAGTTGAGTGTTTTCTTTACTGTTTGGGAAACAGACGATTTGGTCGGTGACTATGAGGTGTACGTTGCAAACGTTCTGTCTTCCAGGTCTCCAGAGCTCTCGGAGCAACCCCTCCATCCAGGCCACGCTCAACAAGACAGTTGTCTCCTCCTCACTGAACAGCCGCCCGGAGGCCTCCGCTCCCAGCGCCTCTGCCCTCCACCCCTCACTCCGCCTCTTCTCGCTCAGCAACCCGTCCCTCTCCACCACCAGCCTGAGTGGCCCCTCCCGGCGAAGGCAGCCGCCCGTCAGCCCCCTCACGCTGTCGCCCGGCCCGGAAGCACATCAAGGTTTCAGCCGGCAGCTCTCTTCAACCAGCCCCTTGAATCCGTATCCTGCCTCACAGGTAAAAAGCAAGTGAACTAACAGTGAAGCAGACTGAAGCAGATGGGAACTGAACCCGGTCCTCACTCTTAAGCGTGGTTCACAAGGTCTCGGATGCAGTCAGTTCCCACTTCTGTGCAAAATCGAATCATTCCTAATGCACTGCTGCTGCTGAGTCGCTTCAGTCGTGTCTGACTCTGTGAGACCCCAGAGGCGGCAGCCCCACAGGCGCCCCTGTCCCTGCACTAAGGGTTTCCTAAGAGCAGAGCTGTTGTGTCGATTTGTTGCTGTTGTTCAGTCACTCCGTCGTGTCCGACTCTTTTGTGACACCGTGGACTGTAGGCCCCCCAGGCTCCTCTGTCCATGGGATTCTCCAGGCAAGGATACTGTAGTGGGTTGCCATTTCCTACTCCAGAGGATCTTCCCGACCTACCGATCAAACCCATATCTCCTGCTCTGGCAGGTGGATTCTTTACCTCTGAGCCATCAGGGAAGCTTATGTGTTGATTACTCTTAAGCAGACACTGAACAGTTTGCGGTACTCTTAGGAAGTTGGAATTGGAGGAAAGGGTCATGTGTGGAGGGTGAAACCCAGTTATGTCTGAAATACAAGGGAAGCCAGGTTGGGGTTTTAAATTTGATGTCGAAAACCATTAATTGACTCTCTGAGCACTGTAAGCCACAGAGAAAGCTGAGGAAGACATTGAAATACCCTCCTGAAGCTTCCATATTGAATTAGACCTCTTCCCTAATTACACTGACAGATTTAAGAACAGTCTTTCTCTTGTTGATTAAATACTTAGGTACAATAGGGTCATATCTCTATAAAAGGACCCGGATGAGTCTGTTTAGAAAGAGGCACACTTTGAAGTCACAAGCCTGTTACAGAAATTCAGGGTGGAAACGTCATCTTTTTTGACTTGTTGACTTTGTTTCTATTCTAAGTTTTCAAAGTGGTTTTTCAGAGTCATCAGTGAACATGTTTTTAACCTGTTGGTCACTCCCTAGATATATTATAACATCACTTACTCACCACTTCACTATAAGTGAGTAATGATTTAGCAAGAAGAAGTTGACAAAACACAACAGAAATTAGCAGATCCAGTTATTAGTCACTCTTTACCAATTATTAGCTATGGGATCTTTATTATATGAGTAATCCCTTTCAGGAGGCGGTAAGAGAGTATTTCCTAATTGTTTTTTAATGGTTCCTTCATGTTATTGGATTGCCTTTAATTTATTTTGCAAGATTATTTTATAGAGGCTTCTCTGGTGGTTCAGTGGTAAAGAATCTGCCTGCAGTGCAGAAGACCGCCTGCAATGCAGGAGACAACAGTTCGATCCCTGGGTCAGGAAGATTCCCTGGAGAAGGATAGCAACTCACTCCAGTGTTCTTGCCTAGAGAATCCCAGGCACAGAGGAGCCTGAAAGGCTACAGTCCATGGGGTCGCAAAGAGTCGGACACGACTTAGTGACTAAACCACCACCACAAGCTTATTTTACAGGATATAAAAAATAACACCGTCTAGTTACATTTTAAGGAGACCGTAGAGATAAATAGCACTCTTTTTCAGATATTTTCATTTTTGTCTGCTAAATATTTAAAAATTAAAAAAAAAAAAACCCGATGTTATTTGTGCACCTAATTTAAAAAGGTCAAATAGTTCTAAAGGGCCTGTTATGAAGTAACAGTTGTCTTCCCGGCCCGCCAGCCACGGTTCTCCCTGCCTGGAGGAGGCTACTTTCGGCGTCTAGCTGCCCTCTTTGGCTTAACAGTGTTGCTTCGTGCTGGTTTTGTTCTAGATTTTTAGCTTCAGGTGTTCTCTTAAGGACATCCTCCTGTGGAAGCCCAGGGTTTAGCTCTCTTTCAACCCTCCCAGGCCCCTCCCTCCCCCCTTCCCGTTTTCCTGCTCACTCCCCTCATCTTCACAGTGTGGTTTATTCCATTTAGTTTTGCAAAGAACAGTACTCAGTGGTTAGTGTTTTCATGGTTGTAACCGTGTAATCAGAGTTGAACCATATAGCTTGGTATGAAATAACAAAATGAGGATCTTTTTCTCCTGGGAGTTAATGTCTTGTGTTTTTCTCACTGTGGTTTTCTCTGTATGTCTTTCTCTGTATTTATATTCAATCTCAAACTCTCAGCATCGGGTAGATCTCCTTCTGATATATTAAACACGAGCCCTCCAGTAGCTTTCCGAGAGAGTACATGTGGCGTGGCTTGACCTCAGTGTGTCCTCATTCTCCCCACCGTTTAACTAATAATTGGCTAAGTGTAGAATTCAAATGTGAAATAATTTTCTCTTGAAGTTTTGAAGGTATTAATCTGTCACCTTTTAGTTTCTAGAGTTGCTACTGAGAAATCCAGTGCCATTCGGATTCCTGAAGTGAATGAAGTGAAAGTGTTAGCTGTGTCCGACTCTTTATGACCCCATGGACCGTATAGCCTGCCAGGCTCCTCTGTCCATGGGGATTCTCCAGGCAAGAATACCGGAGTGGGTTGCAGTGCCCTCCTTCAGGGGATCTTCCCAACCCAGGGATTGAACCCACATCTCTTATGTCTCCTGAATTGGCAGGCGGGTTCTTTACCATCTGAGCCACCAGGGTACCCCCTCTGATACTTAATACTTTAAATTAAATCTCCCTTTTTTCCTTGCGAGGTTTGCAGGATCTTCTTTTTTCCCCCCTTAGTGTTCTAAAACTTCAAAATAATGGGGCCTGATATGAGTCTGACTATCTGGTTGGTTTCTTCAATCTGGAAACTCACCTCCTTCGTTTCTGAGAAATTTTCCTGAATTATTTCTTTGACAGTTTCTTCCCTTCAGTTTTCTCTGTTCTCTCTTGAATGTATGAATGTTAGACATCCTGTACTTTCCCCCAGCATTCCTTATTTTTTTCCTCTTTCTTTTCTCTCTCTTTTTCCTCTGTTTTCTGGAAGAGTTTCTTAACATTATCTTCCACCGTTCTGTTGAGGTTTTCATTTCTCCTCTCATCCTTTTAAATTGCCAAGACATTTTTTGTTCTTGTTCTCTGAATGTTCCTTTTTTCATAGCATCATATTTATTCCATGGATGCCATATCATCTTTGATGTCTCTGAGGTTCTTAGTGATAATTTTTGTTCCAGTTTCTTTTTATTTTCTTTGAATAGATATTTTCCAAATTGCATAGAAGCAGCAAACATGATATAATGAATCCTCCTATCCCCATCATCCAGCCTCAACAGTCATCAGCATTTTTTTTTTAAAGAAGTAGCTGTCTTTAGCTGTGCCAGGTCTTAGTTGCAGGAACCCGGGCCCCCGGCATTGGGAGTGCACTAGCCACTGGACCACCAGGGAAGTCCTCGACATTTTCATAATCTTGTTTTATCCATATTCCCTCTCTAAAAAAATGTGTATAGAGGTACATATTATAAATAAGTATGTATTTCTAAAAGATAAGGATTTTTTAATCACCCTAAATATTATATTGATAATTCTTTTTCATGACAGCTTCTTCCTACATAAATTTCTCAGTTTGTCTGCCTGGGTCTCTGACTTAGATCCAGACACATTCCTCATGATCTGGTGATCCTTGGCATCCTGCTCATATTTAGCAATAGGACACAGACACAGGCACACAAACTGATTGGAAGCTCAGTGTCGGTGGGTGGGCTTGTTGAGTACACTCTTCACTGTAGACAGATCCAGCTCAGCCCTTTCCCTGGGGACCCTCTGGTATTATAAGTTGGATTGTCTCCCAGGCTGGTCAGATCCCCAAAGGATGCTCTCCTGATCTTGCGCCTGGCCTGTGCCTGGACCCAGCACTGTGGGAACTGAGCTGAGAAAGAGGTGGAAGCTCAAGGGGCCACAGTGAGCTTTTTTTTTTTTTGCTTTCTCAGAAGCCCTGCATTTTCAGCAGCGCCTCACCTTCTAGGGTCTGGTGCAGCCAGTCCACAGACCCCGGGGCCATACTCCCTCCAGAGTGCCACCCTCAGCCTCCTGCCAGGCTGCCTGCCAGCCTCTCCAGATTTAGCTTCATCTTCTCCCGCTGCTGCCCCCCCCTTCCCCCCCGCCCCCAGCCGGGGGGACGCTGGGATGGAACCAGACCGCCTCCCTGCTGCCAGCCCTGCATTTGGTTCCCTCAGGTCTGCTCAGCCAGCTACTGCGTGTCCATCTGCTTTTCATTTTCCAAACTTCGTTGCCATTTTCTTCCTTTTCATTATCTTCATCCTCGTGTTGTTTATCTTCATTTTAGCATTATTTACGATGGTTTTCATTTTGTTTATAACGTTTATTGTTGTTTAACGTTGTTTAAGGGTTTCAATGGGGTTTGGGGAGACAGCAGAGCTAAGTGCTTTTTTTCAGTCTTCTATTTTTAACCAGAAGTTATGGCTGTTAAACAAACAAACAAACAAACACGATTTTCACTGAGAAAATTGAGACGAAACTGGTTAAATTGGCTACATTTTGCTTTGTTTGTTTTTGAAGACAATAGAAATTGTCACTGAATGGAAAATGCTTTGTGGAGAAGTGACATTTGAAGTATACTTTGCAGGAACAGAAGTAGCTTTCTCAGAGCACAGTGTAGACTGCCAGGGCGAGGAGAATATCAGGGTTTTTCCTCACTTTGACATTTCCTAATTGTAAAGGGGGGCTTCCCTGGTAGCTCAGCAGTTAAAGAATCTGCCTGCCAAGCAGGAGACTCAGGTTCAATCCCTGGCTCAGGAAGATCCCCTGGAGAAGGAGATGTCAACCCACTCCAGAATTCTTGCCTGGGAAATCCCATGGACAGAGAAGCCTGGTGGGCTACAGTCCATGGGGGTCACAAAGAGTCTGACACAACTTAACAACTAAACAGCAACAGCATCCATGAAGGACTGACCACTAGCAACTCAGAAGCTGAGTAGTTAGTGGCTTTGTTTTTCAGATGGCGTCCTCGGACCGAAGCCCGCTCTCCTTCCTGCCCACAGAAGCTCAAGCCCAAGTGTCCCCCCCGCCCCCTTACCCTGCAGCCCACGACCTGCCCCAGCCTCTGCTGCAGCAGCCCCATGCCCAGGACCCGCCTGCCCAGCAGCCCCAGGCGGCCTCATCGCTGTCCCAGTCGGACTTCCCGCTCCTCACAGCCCAGGTGAGTCCCACCCGGAGCCCCAGGAAGGGGGGGACACTCACGCCACCCTGAGTTCCAAGCTAAATGGTTCCTTCCTTATTCCCTGAAGGGCTCATCTTTGACCAGCTTC
The DNA here is from genome assembly GCF_014754425.2 of Oryx dammah. Classification (NCBI taxonomy): domain Eukaryota; kingdom Metazoa; phylum Chordata; class Mammalia; order Artiodactyla; family Bovidae; genus Oryx; species Oryx dammah. The sequence goes on from NW_024070200.1 coordinate 47,044,782, forward strand.
TTCCCAGATATAAGCTTTGACCAGCAGTCCATGAGGCCAGGTCCAGCCTTTACTCAGCAGGTGAGTGATCCCCCGGGCCTGCCTCGTCCCCAGAGCAGAAACTGTCACCATCAGGCTGCTTTGCGCGGGAAACGCACACTCAGCAGACTCGGTCAGTACCGCACTTCTCCGACCTCAGATGCACTCAATGGCCGGGTAGCCTGGCATTGCCCTGAGCCCTAGCTGCTGGTACTGGCTGCTTTAGTTCATTGTCAGGCGTCAGCGGAGGACCTTTTGGAACACGTGGTAGAAGACTTGTGATGACATTCTAGCCATAGAATTGTAGACACGCTCATGCTGGAAGGAACCTAGCAATCCACGGGTCTATCATGATGAGGCGACAAGGAGCAGGCAAGGGCTTTGCCTTGGCCCAAGTTGCTGTGTGTGGCTTCCTGGGAGCCCATCCTGGCCAGGCAGGGGTCCTTCCTGAAGGTTCTTTCATGCAGCCATTTTCTTTTGCTTTTTAGTTTCTCCCTAATAACACAGACTCCCTAATATCTTCCCTGGTGGCTCAGAGGTTAAAGCGTCCGCCTCCAATGCGGGACACCCGGGTTCAGTCCCTGGGTTGGGAAGGTCCCCTGGAGAAGGAAATGGTAACCCACTCCAGTATTCTTGCCTGGAGAATCCCATGGACGGAAAAGCCTGGTAGGCTACAGTCCACGGGGTCGCAAAGAGTCAGACACGACTGAGCAACTTCACTTACTTAACAACACAGACAGTCTTATATTCCTAGATTTTATGTTGTTGTTTAGCCACTAGATTGTGTCCAACTCTTTGCAACCCCATGGACTGCAGCATGCTAGCCTCCCCTATTCTTTACTATCTCCCGGAGTTTACTCAAACTCATGTCCATCAAGTAGGTGATGCCATCCAACCATCTCATCCTCTGTCACCCCCTTCTCCTTTTGCCTCAATCTCTCCCAGCATCAGGGTCTTTTCCAATGAGTTGGCTCTTCACATGAGGTGGCCAAAGTATTGGAGCTTCGGCTTCAGTATCAGTCCTTCCAGTGAATATTCAGGGTTTATTTCCTTTAAGATTTTATAGTATTCAATAATTATGGTTTGGGCTCCAGGATATATTACAGAGAGAAGGAAGAGCACTTTCCAGAACTTAACAAAAACAGTAAAACAAATAAAGACAGATGTTTCCTGTGTAGGCCATGGGGAGTGGTGAGAACCAATAGTCTCTGCTGCCTGATTTTCTAGAGAAGCCATGTGAGTCTAGGTGAGTCAGTGTCTTTCTGAAAAGTGATGGAAACTACTACTTTTGAAAGATTTTTTAATGGTTTAAAAATTAACTTCAGGAACGGCACCTAAAATAGGCCCCAGTTCTGACCCGTCCTCATCAAGGCTTTTTGCAGAGAGAGGCATGCTTGCATTCCTCCCTCTGAGTGAGAGAAGGAGATGGGGCTACTGTCTCGATTCTTTAGAAAGCAAAGAGGAAAAGAGCCCGTCGCTTCCTTGGTTATAGACAGAGGCTTTGAAGGGTTCCCACCAATGGTAGTTTCCAGAAGCCTCAGTGTGCTGAGGAGGGAGGTGGCTGTGACTGGTGGGCCTGCAGAAACCACAGCCAGTGGCGTTATCCAGGATGGTGTAGAGCACCAGGCAGTGTGCAAACAGGGACACATCACCCACAGCGTGGCCCTCGGACCCCTCCTTCACTGCAGCCCCCCCTCTACCCAAGCAGAATGTTCTGTGTGGGCTGTCATAGCAGAGAAGGGGTATGACAGCTCCAATGGCTGGTTTTGCTTGGGGGGCACACAGCACGGTCCTTCCCAGGGAAGCAGAGACCGTCCCTCACACAGTGACCTCTGGTGCCTCCAGGTGCCCCTGGTGCAACAAGGTCCCCGAGAACCACAAGACTCCTTTCATTTGAGACCAAACCTGTATTCCAACTGCGGGAATTTCCCAAACACCGTCCTGACAGGTGAGTGTGGGCCACCTCCCAGCTGCTTCTTTCACGTCACTGTTTCTCCAGATACTGCTGTAAGACAGTTTAAACAACATGACATTATATAAAGCCAAAAAATAAAAGCCCTGCAGTTCCGCTTTACCTTGTTGAGATGTGGGAGTCCAGCCCCAGAGACTGTGAGGCAGTGGGGAAGGGCCTGGTGACCCAAGCCTTTTTCCGACCTGCTTAGTTTCCAGTGACTGACAACTATTCAGAGGGAGGAAACCTGCAAAACTGGGACTTGTGGAACTGACTGCAAAGAACATAGATTTCAGAGCAGGACTGTGGGCCTGGGGGTGGTTAGGACATGGGTGATGACTGTCCTGGTGGGCGAGATGGCAGGGGGTTGTCACCAGTCGTGTTCTGAGTGACCTGACCCCCACGCCTTCTAATTTGCACTCTTCTCCCCTCTCACTGCTCTTTCCAGAAGACTCGAGCACCAGCCTATTCAAAGACCTCAGCAGTGCACTGGCAGGCATGCCCGAGGTCAACCTAAGCATGGACACTCCGTTCCCACTGGAGGAAGAGCTCCAGATCGAACCGCTGAGCCTGGACGGACTCAACATGTTAAGTGATTCCAGCATGGGCCTGCTTGACCCCTCTGTAGAAGAGACGTTTCGAGCTGACCGACTGTGAGGTGATCAGAATGGGACAGGAGGACTTATTTCTGAAACAGCTAAAACAGAACGGAATAGAACCAGCTCCACCCCTGGGCGTTACTTATCTCGGGCTTCTGACCTGGAAGGAGCCCAATTCCTCGGCTCCCAGCTCTCAGATGAGGTCCCATCTCAGTCGCCGTGGCCTTCTCTCAACCACAGGGCTGGGCGCCACCCCTCAGGCCCACAGCACAGGTCCTGTCGCTGCAAGCCTGCTGCTTTGGCGCTTCTGGTGACTCGGTTGTCACCACACCCGTGACATCTTTTATTGACCATCTAGCCGGTCGATGAGTAAGAGAAAATGTGTGCCGAGAGGCCTCAGTAGCCGTGTATAATGCTTAGAACCACTGATCTCAGTCGACACTGAAGAAAGGACCTGGAGTCGGGGGCAGTCAGGGACTGCGGGCCTCTGGGAGCTGACTCACCTCCAGCGACGGTACCAAGCCCCACAAAGCCTGCCGTGGTCCTGCTGTCTCACCTCGGCACCCCAGGCAGCCATGGGATGTCCAGGGCAGCGTGGAGGGCCAGGACTCCCTGAGAGGCCTCCATTCGAACACAAAGAAGGATTTCTGCCGCACGTCCAAGAACAGACTTGAGTTGAGCAAACTGAATTGTCATTGGTTTTCTCCCAGTTTGTAATCTCTTCTCTGCTGCTGCAGTACCCCTTTTCCTTTGGATGAGAGGAAAAGGAAGACTATTTTATTTTATTCTGTCACTGAAAAAAAAAAATCAAAATCCCCTGGTAATGGATGAGCCTGAAGAGAACAGGGCTTCTACTCGGCGGCTGCGGAAGACAGAGGAGGGGGCTGTGTGTAGGCATCTTACAGGCACACGATGTCCTCTAGACAAGCTACAAACCGTCTAGGCCTCCCTGTCTACAGACTGGCCAGGAGGAGCAGCCGGGAGTCTGGCCCAGCACCACCCCCCAACCCAGCAATTGTGCAGCAGCAGATGGAAGCTGGTTCTCTGTGGAAAGGGTGTGTTCCTGTCACCCCACTAGACCATAAGCTCCTTGAGGGCAGAGACTGTGCCTTACCCATCACCAAACCCCTAGCACCCAACAAGTGCCTGGCACTGAACAGGTGCCGCCGACCTGTGCGTCGAATGCACACACGCGTGAATGAGCAGATGGGTGCACGAATGAATGCCTCTGCCTCACTAGGAGGCAGTCTGATCTTTCACTGACCCTCTTCCTCACCAAAGCTTCTCAGAGCTTCCGCTTCTCTAACACTCGTGCCTGTGGTTAAGTGAAGCGTACACTTTACGATGCTTTTAACACTAGGTGACCAAGTCCACGCTTAGGCCACATGCCCTGTCCTCCTCAAGGCTACGGACGTGGGTGGACACTGTCTTGTGAGTGCACCTAGGGTGGCTCAGCAAGCTGGGGCCTCCCCCATACTGGGACCTTGGGGGTCCCAGCCATCACAAACATCTTCCCTCTCAGACCCATGTTTTGCTCTCGATTGCATTAAGAGATTCACCTTCTGAGGCTGAAGAAATAGTGTATGGTAAAACAAAGGCCTAATTTTCAGAACTATCATTAGGCATCAGTACTTTAGCACAAAATGGTATTACTGTATTTCCACCAGCACCTGCCTCCTCTGATTCAGTCTGTGCCAGCCCCTGACCAGAAACCCCAATGGGTGGGCTTAAAAGCCATTGGGGAGGAGTCTGGGCAAAGGGGCCTCACATGGGCCTGGGAAGACAGCATAGAGTGGACAGACACACTGAAGGAGGGATAAAGATGCTAGAGCCAGACAGACAGCCTCTTTCCAGGGACACCAGGCACACTGCTGAAGGGTCCAGATTGCTCCCACCTAAAGAAGCAAGGCGGCATCGTGTGGGTCTGAACCTGACACGTGTCCCTGGTGGCAGGGAGGGTCTGTCACGGGGTCCTGGGCTGTTGACCTCTCCAGACCTTCTCCTATTTCCTTCTGTCTTCAGGGGGCTCCCCTCCCTCCCAATCTTTCAAGTAACCCCAGTGGTGCACTGATCCATCTCCACTGTGGAGCCCAGGTCTTGTTCCTCCCACATTACATTCGCTCTGAACACCCCCGCTCTTGAATTAGAAAGACCAGAGCCCTCCCTGCCTGAGCTCTGGCTCAGGAAGGGGCTGTGGGCCTCCTCTTCAAAGCCTTATTCGCAGTTAGACTTCCAGATCTCAGTGACTTTTTGTGAAAGAAAATGGCCTTTCATTGTACACAGCACCCCAGCGTGCTGAAAGAGCCAGATGCTGCCTGCCTCTCGTGTGTCAGGGACCCCCTGAGATATGAACTAGCCTTTCAGACAAGGGGGAGTGCTGATGTCATGAGAGGGTTTTTTTTTTTTTTTTTAATGGAGATTCTAGGATAGTCTGCTCTCTACACAGTGCCTTACCCGTGGTGATCACTGGTATCAGGGTCCCAACTCTCTCTGTCCGCACAGCAGCCCAGCCATACAGCCAGAGACCCCAAGACCTGCAGGACCAAGTGTGCTCCCCCTGGGCATTCACCAAGGACTTGTAGAAATGGAGGCTCCTGGGAAAAGTGACTTACTTGGGGGGAGGGTAACGATGACAGTAAGGTTTAGCACTGAATCCAGTTTGTCCTTAGGTCCATCCAATCCCCTCTCTTCCTGTGAAAAGGTTTTGGACATTATACAACCCACCTTGCTTACCCAGTGTCAAGGACACCCATGGACAGGGGTCGCCCTGACCTCCTCACCGCTGCCTTTGGTCCTCAGCATCTGAAATGGCTGCAGACTTCAGAGTAAACTATTTTTCAATATTTAGTTTTTCACAAGAAATCGATGGTTGTACTACTCTCATTTACTAGCAGTTAAACCGCATAGAACTAAAAGCCTACCTGTGTTTCTGTTTTTCTCCCCCTTCTATACGGTTCTGGTTTTTAGGACATAAGGTGTCAGGAGAACCTTGGTTATGTCTAGATCAACATGAATTCTCCACTGTCCTGTCTCATTCCTCCTAAGTCTACTGTATATTACCTGAGCTGAAATGTATACCCCAGTCCATTTGCATAGTTGAAGACAGTTGCTCCTCTGACCCTCGTCGTCTCTTCTGATGCACGCACGGACGGCCTGGTCCCAAGCGTGTCTCTTCCACTGCTCTGTGATGGAAACATCACAGCAAAGCTAATCAGACTTCCCACCAGTATCCTAGTCCACATGCCCCTCGTCAGACAATATTTAAAGGTTGGAAATTTGTATAAAGTAGCTTCCAAGTTTTATAATGCATCGTTTTACATCTTTCGTAATTAAAAGCAGCACAATAAGGTTGTATGTGCGTCTGGTGTCTTCCTTGGCTTCCAGTGAGATAAATCGGTGGCGAGCCCTTCTCACTCAGTGCAGCCTGAAGTCAGAGATTTCTGGTCCATGGCTGAGCAGAGCCTGCACTGGCCCGCTTCTCTTATGTGCTGTGGCACCCTGTCCTGAGAGAAGTCCAGAAGGAAGTAGGGGCACATGTGTACCCAGGACAGAGGCATCATTGTAGGGGCTCAGCATTCTGCTCCCTCTTCTGAGGTTCAAGCCACTGATGTACCTCCCCCAGCCTGTCTGCTGCAGGTACTGGTCTTCAGTTCTTTCGATCCTAAAGGAAATCAATCCTGAATATTCATTGGAAGGACGGATGCTGAAGCTGAAACTCCAATACTTTGGCAACCTGATGCAAAGAGCCGACTCATTGGAAAAGACCCTGATGTTGGGAAAGATTGAGGGGCGGGGGAGAAAGGGGTGACAGAGGATGAGATGGTTGGATGGCATCACTGGCTCGATGGACATGAGTTTGAGCAGACTCCGGGAGATGGTGAAGGACAGGGAAGGCTGGCGTGCTGCAGTCCATGGGGTTGCAAAAAGTCGGACACAACTGAGTGACTCAACAACAAACCCATTTCACCAAGGACTTGGGTTCCGCTTTCTACCCTCAACCCTCTCCCCCTGTCCAGCAGGGTTCAGAGCGTTGACCTCCCCAAGCAAACAGCCTCAGCTGCCCCCAGAGACCCAGAGGCTTGTCAGAAAGATGACTCTTCTGAAATCTTACTCAGAAATCCCACCTCTGACCCCGACTTCCTGAGCCACCATTTCTACCCCAGTCCCCACATAGCCTGTCATCTGACTCCACTGGGACTCCTGTCCCATGTCCCTCCTCTCAGTCTGCCTGTCCCCTCTTCATTCCCCGGCTGAGCCCACCGACTCAGAGGCCTTCAGGACACCCTCGCCAGCCCTCCTCCTGCTCTGACCCTGGCGTTTCTCAGTAGCTGCACAATGCCCCTAAACCCCCTCCCTCTTCTGCCTCCAGACCTCTGCTCTCATCAGGGCCCTTCTCTCCTCACAAGCGGGAACTCCAGGTTTCCTGCAGAGGGCAGCTCCCTCGGCATCCCAGCTGCCCCCACAGCATCCTTTCTTCTGGAAAACTTGCCTAAATCAGTACCCATCCGTACCTCCCTCCCCTCTGCCTTACCTAGTTCTCGTTTTTCATCTGTGATTTATCTGTGGTTCCTTCAAAGATTCCTGGTCCTCCCCAGGCCTCATCCTCTCCAGCAGCTTTTCACCCTCAGCCCGAAGACAGGCTATGTGTGTGTTTAGTTCCTCAGTTGTGTCCGACAACACCACGGACTATAGTCCACCAGGCTCCTCCATCCATGGGATTCTCCAGGCAAGAATGCCGGAGTGGATTGCCATTCCCTTCTGCAGGGGATCTTCCCGACCCAGGGCTTGAACCTGGGTCTCCTGCATTGCAGGCAGATTCCTAAATATCTGTGGCACAGTCTCCTCCTTGCTAAAGGCCAACAGTGAAACAACGCTCTCAACTCTGACTTCTCCTCCAACCACGACCTCTCTCTGGAAGAGTTGCTCACGCTCAGCTCTGGTCTCAACTCCTCTGGCCAGTCCAGTCCCTCTCCTCCGTGGCCCTTCCCTGACTTTTGAGCCCTGTGGCCGCTCCTGTTCCCTCCCCTAGGTACTCTCTCTGGCTCCAGTAAATCCTTCTCTTGTTCTCTCAGGGCACAACCTCCACTACCATCTGGTTTTTCAGAACCACTGTCCCCAGGCCATCACCTCCAAGCTGATGGCCCCTGACATCCAGCCTGCCATCCCCCTTCCTGTTAGCTCAGGCTCACCTGCGCTCCACCCCATGTGCCTGCCGCACAGCCCTTCATAGCTCTGTGTACACTGGCGAGCATTCCTCATCACCCTCGACACTGGCCGTCCCCATACAACTCTCAGCTCTGTGAGGACAGGGACCTTGCCTTCTACTTGAATTCTATATCGCTGGTGCCTGGCATGTAAGAGGTGCTCAATAAATATTTTCGAACTGCTGACTTTTGCCCGCCCTCTCAGATTACAGACCACACAGCCTTTCTCCTCCTCCCCTCAAATCCAGCCTGAGTCCCGAAGGGCCACCTCAGCCCCCATTCTCTCTCTCCTTAGCCTGACACCATCTTCTCATCCGGCTCCCTCCTCATCTCTGGCCCACGAAGCAGCCTCTACCTCCCCTTAGAAATTAGCAGAGTAGGGACTTCCCTGGGTGGTCCAGGAGGGAGGACTCTGAACTCCCGGGGCAGGATGCCCGGGTTCGATCCCTGGTCAGGGAACTAAGATCTCACTTGCCACATGCTGCGGTCAAAATAAAGAGATTTTTTAAAAGAAAAAAAAATTAGTGACAGATTTTACTCTTATGTTTTTGTGCCCCAGGGTTCTTAAACAATAAGTACTCCCCTCCCCAGTTTTATAGCATTGTAGGGGTTCATTGTGTAATGAATTCATAATGAGAGCACTTAAAATCATGCCCTGCACATCATAAATACTCAATAAATGTCAATTATTATATTATTTGTTGCACGGATACACTGTCATTTAAAAAAAAAAAAGGATTCACAAATCTTTAGAAGTACTGAATCTGTATAGTGCTTGCTTTGAAACACCAAATCTTACGGTCTTAAGTTGGTCCTATTTAGGTCCTGTTTGCCAAATGAGCGCTTTACTATTTTCAAGATTGGAAAAGCCAGTTATATATATGGGACTGTGTCCCCCTGTGGACACTAGATGGAGCCGAGACACAAGAGTAGCTGTTAGGACCCAGAAACAGCCCCGAGCGCCCCCTGACCCTCTCCTCCAATTTCACCTTTAGACGGGTAGACAGCAGTGTGCTTAGCAGATAATCCTGCGACGGCAGCATGTAAGTCTCTCGAGTGACCGCTCAGACCTTGCAGGTCACACGTCCCCGAAGCAGGCCAAGGGTGGCTTCTTGGGTTTATGGGTGAGGAAGGAGGCCCAGATAGCGCTGAGTCACCTGGCGACGCCGGGAGCCCAGACCTTGCTCACGGCCGGCCCTCCCCACCGGCGCATCGCGGACCCCCAAAGCTCAAATGTGCGGGCGGAGCCCGACAAGCGCCCGACCCCGTCGGACCCCCAGGGCCTGAACCGCGCCCCTCACCCACCCGGGGGCCCAGGGGACCCAGCCCCGAGCGGAGGGTCCTGGAGCGCGGGGAGGGAGCACAAGCCCAAAGGGAGGGCCGGATTTTCTCTTTCCAGCAGTGTTTTTAAATTTTTTAAATAAAAGGCTTTGCTTTTATAACAATAGTACACGCACATTATAAGAAATTCAGGTTAACACTGAAGAGCACAAAAAAAATTTTCAGGTGGTCCGGAAAGCAGCACCCGCAGAAACGTCGATGGAGACATCTGCTGACGCACCTGTTCAGAGAAAAGACCAGATAGGTGCCTGGAAATTTCAACCAAGACGTGTTCACAGAATACATGCTTCTTTTGGAAAAAGTCTTTCACAGAAAGGAAAAAAAGGAAGAAGAAAAAGAAGCCTAAATGTAACTAAAGAAGTTGCCGAGCTGCAAGTAATTAAAAGAGAAGAAAAATACCCAGAAGCTGAATCCATCCTTTACATTTGTTTCGACTGTAGATGGCATCTCTTGACAGCGCTGGAGTGGGGAGGAAATGAGTTCACCCACTTCCCCTCTCCTCCCCCCTCCCAAAGGTTGTGAGTTCTTATTTTCACATTGTCAAGGTTTGTGCTACTTGCATCCTGTCCTGTAACCATCCTTCCCACCATTGTTTGGCCCCATTCTGTGTGTGCCTGGGTCGCCTGCTCACCGCCAGGCCTTGCAGAGTGGGTTTCCCAGCCCTCCCTCCTGAGTTCTTTCTTTCATTTATTTATTTTAGCTACACCATGCAGCATGTGGGGTCTTAGTTCCCCAACCAGGTATTGAACCTGCGCCCCCTGCAGTGGACGCCCAGAGTCTTAACCCCTGGACTGCCAGGGAAATCCCATTAGTTCTTTATTTTGATTCCCCTCATGTCTGACTTGACTTGTCCCTAAGAAATCTGTTTAGGAAGGGCTTTAGGCAATGGTCACAGACAAGGGGGTGGTTGGCTCCTGGGAGCAAAGGTTGGAGACCTCAGTTCTGAAAAGGGGTGGGTAGGCTCTAAAATTGGCTGAATTATTCCCAGTGAAATTGACATAAATCCCCAATGTAGGGACAAGCACTCATCTTCTCCAGTATGATTCCTGGCTGAAAACGGAGTCTTTAGCTTGTATTTGGTGGCACATAGTCCCCAGGTGGCTCAGTGGTAATGAATCCTCCTGCAGGTGGTGCAGGAAACTCGGGTTCAATCCCTGGGCTGGGAAGATCCCCTGGAGAAGGAAATGGCAACCAGAATACTGACACTTGTCTGGGAAATCCCTTGGACAGAGGAGCCTGGAGGGCTACCATTCATGGGGGTCGCAAAAGAGTTAGACACGACTGACCACACAAGTTGAATTCTTAGAATTTGGAAATAGAGGAACTGACAGGAGTAGGGATCCCAGAGGGTATTGTTTCGTTCTCTCTCTTTTTTTTTTTGCCACATCATGCAGGATGTAGGATCTAAGTTCCTGGACCAGGGATCAAACTTATGCCCTCTACGAGTTTTAACCACTGAACTACTGGGGAAGTCTCTTATTTTTTAAGAAAGAACATGCCAGATTTCTGGTTCAGGGGACCTCTGTTTCCAGACCATCACCACCACCTTAACAACCCCCCTCACACACACGCACACAATACATACACATTTCATCCCTTTGACAGCAGAGCCCTGTCCCATATTCACCTGGAAAAATCCAACTTCTCCTTTAAGACCTAGGTCAAATGACACCCCCTCTGTGAAGCCTTTGTGAAATCTATGTTATGGCTTGGCAAACAGGGATATATGGTCAGCTTGTGCATAGGAATAGGACCTAGGGACTTCCCTGGTGGTCCAGTGGTTAGGGCTCCATGGTTCCACTGCAGGGAGCCAGGGTTCGATCCCTGGTCCAGGAACTAAAATTCTGAATGCCCTGTGGCATGGCACACACACAGGAAAAAAGACTATCTAGACATAGTCCTGCTTGGGGGCCAAGGGTGCGGGCTCTGGAGTTCCAGAGACCTGGGTTCAAATCTGCCTCCACTCTTCCTGGCTCTGAAGTCAGGGAACACAAGTGGCCTCTGTGTGGTTCTGTTTCCTTTTTTATAAAACAGGGATGGAAAGGTTGTGCCAGCCCCTGGTACACACTTCCTAAATCTTAGGTATTGTTTTCATTGTTAAATGTTTTCCCTAAAAGGGTCCTTTATTGCTAGACCTCAGAAACACAGCAAAAGGACTCGTTGAGAAGATCAAGTACTCTGAAAGGAGCACTGAATAGTTTTCTCCGCACACAGAGGGCTCCTGTGGAACCGCCACCCTCCTGTCTAAGAAGCTGGTGTGACTGGCATTGACCAGGCTGACCAGGGCAACAGCAGCTAAACTCACATCTCCTGGTTGCACCAGCTTTTTCTTTATTCCGAAGGACCTTCAGGACTAAACTCTTGTGCTGGTGCTCTTTTACTGAGCATGTCTGACTCCTTGCGACTCCATGGATGTAGCCCCCCAGGCTCCTCTGACCATGGGATTTCCCAGGCAAGAATACTGGAGTGGGTCTCCATGCCCTCCTCCAGGGAATTTTCCTGACCCAGGGATCAAACTCACTTCTCTTGTGTCTCCATCATGGGCAGGCAGATTCTTTTTTTTTTTTTTTTAATGGAAAGATAATTGCTTTACAATATTGTGTTGGTTTATGCCATACATCAACAGGACTGAACCATAGGTATACTTGTGTCCCCTCCCTCTTGAACCTCCCTACCCGCTCCCACGCCTTCCCACCCCCTAGGTTGTCACAGAGCGCTGGTTCGAGTTCCCTGAGTCGTACAGCAGGCAGGCGGATTCTTTACCACTGCACCGCCTGGACTAACCTCAGATAATGCTTCTTCTTCACCTGCTCAAAACTTGGCCTTGTAAGTACCGGATCTTCCTTAACTGCTTTCTGCAGGGCTTTGGTTTCACTCCAAGCCCAGCACACTGCCAGGGGGCTGCTTTATTGGTTGCAAGATGGCCATGCAGTCTGGAGGCTGCTGGGCCCTCCCCTCCCAGAAGCTAGGCCTGCACACACAGGGTCCCCTGGCATGTTGGCTGGATCCACTTGGCCAATCGGATGCTCCCTCCCGGGACTTTGAAGCCTGAGTGGGAGAGTGAGTGAAGCAGGAGTGAGTAGGCAAGGAGTTACTGACACTGAGCCACATTAATGGCAGCGCCTTGGAAAGAAGCTTCCCCAGGCCCCTGTATGGCCATTATTCTGCATTGGGAAGCTTGGCCATTCAGCAGTTCTCCCAGCTGGGTGCTGCCCCACTGACTTTCTCATCTGTCCTCTGGAGCAGAGAACTGCTTCACTTCACAGTTCGTGAGGCTAAACTCCCCAAAGAGAAGCCTGGGGATCTTGTAGCACTGTGTCTTCCCCGGACCCAGGGGCTGGTCTGCCATCTGGGCTCCGGTTGCTGACTCTGCCTTCTCTTTCAGATTCACGGGTAGCAGTGGGAGCTGGTGAAATGTGTCATTCCTGGCTCCAGGTTCTTTTGGAAGAAAGAATTCTGTGGGCCAGCTCTGGGGAACGTCCACGGTTACACCAGCACACAGCTCTAGCTGCTGCAGACAGCCTTCACCCAGGGGGCCTGAGAACTAGTGCTCCCCACAGCAAAGCCTGGCAAACCCTAGTTCTGCAGAATGTTGACAAAGAGATGCACAGGTGGGGCTTCCCTCGTGGTCCAGTGGCTAAGACTCTGCGCTCTCAGTGCTGGGGGCACAGGTTTCATCCCTGGTCAGGGAACTAGATCCCACATGCCACAACTAAGGTTCCTGCATGCCTCAACTAAGACCCGGTGCAGTCCATTTTTAAAAAGGTATGGGGAGATACACAGAGCAGTGCTCCTCTGGCCTGCGGTGTTGGCTGCCTAAACACGGTGGAAAGACGTCTTCACTAAGGGCATTCTCAGGGGCTCTCAAGGGCCAACCCACTTCCAAGAGGTTGACCTGGTGGTTGGCATTGCTCAGACTTGTTTGACCCCTGAGTCTTTTTCTTCGGGACCATCTTGTGTGGCTGATGTTCTTTGGAACACACTGGAAAAGGCATGGAGACGGATAGGGATGGATGAGAGCAGGAGGTGGGAGAGAACTGGACTTTGAAAGGAGCAAAGGAAAAGGGAAAGGATGGAGCAAAATGGAGAAGAACACGTGGAAAAGAGAGGGCATCCAGAGGTTTTCGAGGGGGTTGTTTGTTTTGGCCTTGCCGCAAGGCCTGGGGGATCTTGGTTCCCAGACTAGAGATTGAACCCACATCCCCTGCGGGGAAGTGCAGAGTCTCAATCACTGGATCAGCAGGGAAGTCCCTCCTGGAGGTTTCACAGAAGGCCTGGTGAGTCCAGGCTCAGGGAGGCCCATGAGACGCCTCTGAACCATCCTGGAAAACTATTACTACACCTATGGATGGCTAGAAGTCTTTTTTTTTTTTTCCCAATTCAAAACTGTCTCCATGGTCATCTAGTTTATGTGAATGAATGTGGCTCACCAATGCAGGTTTGTTAAAATATCTGTGGTAAAATAGTCATTTTGCCAAATAAATCTTGACTTGAAATCTTGGAGAAAATAAAATTGAAAGCCAGAAGAAAGTTATGTGATTAGGTGAGAATTAATGGTGAAGAGATTGAATCAATATGGCAGCTTGAACACATGTTCCAACCTAAGTGGGAAAAAATATATACATTAAAAAAAAAAATCTATCATAGGGCTAGAAACTACAAAGGGATATCCTCATTATCAGAATTTGTGAGGAGGGACTTCCCTGGCAGTCCAGTGGTTAAGACTCCATGCTTCCAATGAAAGGGGCATGGGTTCGATCCCCGGTGGAGGGGCTAAGATCCCACATGTTGCTTGGCACAGCCAAAAAAATAAAAATAAATAAAATAACAGAAAAAAATGATGAGGAGTAAAGGATGCCGCAGAGCGAAAGGCAAAGAGATGGGATTGAGTTGAAGGTGAAAGTCTAGCCATAAGTGTTCAGAAGAGGATGCGGTGAAAGGAAGGGCTGGCCTTTGGGGTGAGGCAAGTGCAGGGTAGGTGGGCACAAGGAGCAGGAGACCCACGCAGCTGATAAGGTGCCAGTGGGTGTGGTTAGGCCTTGCTCTTCCCCACCGATTCAAGCAACTGGCCCCGGATGGTGCTAGAGAGATAGCACAAACCCGGGAGGCTTATTTACCACAAGGGCCGGACACAGGGCTCACTTCCTTCAGAAACAATGAGCCCTTTATCAGTAAGATAAAGACTGACAGCCAACAGAAACTCCAGGGTGAAGACACCACCAGGCAGTTCACAGAGAAAGAAATACAAATAGCTCATACGCACATGAAAAGACTCTTGATCTCATGCATAATGAGAGAAACAGGTTAAAACAATGAGATACAAATTGTTCACTCTGGACGCTCACTCTTGATACCTCAGGGCTGGGGAGGGTGTGGGGAAATAGGGCTCTCACATACAGCTGATGGGATGTAAATTGGTACCACCTTTCTGGAGGACAACTTGATATCAGCCACTAGACAGAATTATGAAGGCACTGGAAGAAAATATGACAAAAAGATTTTTATATTGCTAGAGTGGGGAAAACTTTCCTAAGCAAGATGAATATACAAAAGATAAAAGACAGGTGACAGCCATTAGGGGTAACATACATAGAAACCTAAAATATGCAGGGTCTCTTCATCTCACAGGATAAAGGTTTATTTTCCAACATATAAATGGTCAAAAGACAAGAACAGGCAATTCACAGAAGAAACGCAAGTGGCCACTTGTTGAGAAATGACATTTATGCTCACTAAGGATCAGAGAAATGCAAATTTTAAAAGTGATAATATCTAGCATTGGCAAGAAGAAAGGCTTGCTTCTGGACACAGTGGGCTTTATGTGCTGGTAGAGTCTTTTGAGGAGAAGGCAATGGCAACCCACTCCAATTTTCTTGCCTGGAGAATTCCGGGGATGGAGGAGCCTAGTGGGCTGCCGTCTATGGGGTCGCACAGAGTCGGACATGACGGAAGCGACTTAGCAGCAGCAGCAGCAGCAGCAGAGTCTTTTGAAGGACCATGGAGAGAAAGCATCAGCATGAAAAATGTCTACTTCTAGGAACTTATCCTTTAGAAATACTTGCTCAGTGGTAGGTGGGTATGTGAAGAAGTATGCACGTGATAGAACTCTTTGTTTTAGAGAAAAACTGAAGATAATCTAAAGATAATCTAAATAATCAGAATGTGGGGAGAGTAAGGGGAGTTCATGCTCTGTATTTTTGTATTGTTTGAACTTCTATTTAGGATTTTTTAAATTAATGCCAAATGTTTGATTTTCAAGAAATTATTTAGACCATCCCTCGTGGTCCAGTGGTTGAGACTCTGCCTGCCAATGCAGGGGATATGGGTTTGATCCCTGGTCAGAGAAGATTCCACATGCCACAGAGCAACTAAGCCCATGAGCCACAACGACTGAAGGCCTCGCTCTAGAGCCCAGGCTCCACAAAAGAAGCCACCACTGTGAGAAGCCTGAGCACCACAACTAGAGAGGAGCCCCTGCTTGTTGCAACCAGAGAAAGCTCAAGCACAGCCACGCAGACCTACTGCAGTCAAAAATAAATTAAAAAAGAAGAAGAAGAAATTACTTAGAGTGAGCTGAAACTCCAGCATCTCCCATCCCTAAATTTAAATGACCTTGAAATCAACACCCAAAACCTCTCAGGCACAGCCAGAACAAAAAAAGGAAAAGCATAGCTCAGAATCTGAATCCAGATAACCTAGGCCCTCCTGACGGGAAGAGATGAAGAGGAGTCCCTTCACACAGCACCTCCTTTACCTGGCTGGAGAGCCTGGTGCACGGTGAGTATGTGGTCATAACTGTGCAGAGTAAGCTGGCCAGTTCCCCGCGCCCATATCTGGGCTGAGATCTTTGTCCTCCTCCAAACACTAGTGACCCAGCCTGCCCCCAGGTGCCACTTCTCTCTCTACCTCTGCCATTTGGTCTCATCTCACCCATGACTCTACCTGCTGTCTTTGTCATTACTCCTATTCAGGGCTGATTGTCAAGATACATAACAACTGCTAGAGCATGGCCAACTACCAGGCAGAACAGACACCACCTGTACCAGTGGACAGAGGTAGCAAATTACCCCCAAACTCAGTGATCTAGAACAACAAACTTTTATGATCATACACACTCATGGGTCAAGAATTCTGAGCTGCTGAGTTAGGTGGCTCCGACTCAGGGTGTTTCATGAAGTTATAGTCAAGATGGCGGTTGGCGCTGTAGTCCTTTGAAGGCTTGGCCAGGGCTGGAGGATCTTCTTCCAGGACGTCTCTCTCACAAGGCTGTGGGCGGGAGGCCTCAGTGCATCATGTGTGGGCCCCTCCACAGGGCTGCTTGAGCATCATCACAACGTGGCAGCTAGATTTCCCAGAGGAAATGACTCAAGGGAGCAAGGCAAACTCATAATATCTATCTATTATGACCTAGCCTTGAAAGTCACATGCTCATTTCTGCAGTATCCTAGTGGTTACACTCATCGGACTTATTTTGTGTGGGAGGAACTACACAAGCCTGTAAATACCAGGAGGGAGACTCAACGGGGATATTTCGGACACTGGTTACCACAGCACTGTATCACTCCCTGTTTAAAATCCTCTAGGGACTTCCCTGGTAGTCCAGTGGCTAAGGCTCTGTGCTTCCAATGCAGGGGCCCCAGTTCCATCCCTGGTCAGGGAATAGACTGTACACACCATAACTCTTTAATAAGAGATCCCAAGTACCACAACTAAAAGTTTGCATGCAGCAAATAAAGACCCCGCATGCCTCAACAAAGATAAAAAATCCTGGGTGCCGCAACTAAGGCCCAGCCCAGCCAAACAATAAATAAATAATTTTTTAAAAAAGATGAAAAACACAATAAAATAAAACCCTCTAATGACTTCCCACCACTCTTAGAATCAAAAGCAAATTCTTGGCCATGACCTTACAAAGCCTGGTGTGAACTGGCCTCTACCTACTGTCCACTCTCATCATGTCCTTCTTTACCCACTAAACACACCAAGCTTCCATCTATCCCCCAACTTCCCAAGTTCATCCTTTCTGTTTCCTGCTCCCTCTGCCTAGAAGTCTCCTTACCCAGATCTTTGGGTGAGTGGTTCCTTCTCATCTTTCAGATTTCTCAGCTCAAACATCACCCCCTCAGACAGGCTTCCCTGACTACCTTATCAAAAATAGCCCCTGCCCTAGCCTATCACTCTCTTTCACTTCACCTTGTTTTGGGGGGTTGTTCACTGTTACAGATGTGCGGGTACCACCTCAGTGAGGATATGTAATTTGCATTTTACAGTCTGGTGGTATGATGTATGTACACCTGCAGTCACTGCCAACGTCATGCTACATTTCCTTAGGGGATGCACATTCCCATCCCAGGGTGTTAACGTCTTCCTAGCACTGATCTCTGCCTGAAATTATCTTGTTTATGGGATCAGTCTTCTCCCTTCACGTACCAATGAGAGTTCTTGTTTACAGGCAGCAGATCCTTCTCTAGCTGGTTTCAGCGGGAAAGGAATTTGTTTAAGGATATTGGGTACCTCCTAGAATCTCCAGGAAAGCAGAGAACCAGGCATGGAGGCCATCTGTGTGGATAGCCCCCATCGCACTGACACTCATTTGCTCTGGGCGTGCGCTCAACAATAGGCGCCGCCACTGGGGTGCCAGCTGCCGCTGCCTCTGGGAGCCAGACGGATCCACTGATCCTCTCTTGGGCCTGCTTCTCAATGACACGTAGCCTCTTGCGAGTGCATCTGATTGGTGGCATCTTAAGTCACGTGCTCTGCTCCTTCTCCACGTGAGGCTGGGAAGCCTCCTGGCTTCTACTGTGGGGAGGTATGTGTTCACTGGGTGGGAAATTCTCAAAATGTAGGAAGGGGGTTCCATGGTGTAGGGATGTCAGAGTGAGGATGGTGTCTATCTTGCACCATCTATCCCTTAGTTACCCCTAACATCCTCACCAACCCTCCTTCCGTAAGTAATGTTGCAAACAACAAGAGAACCCAAGAGAGCTGGTTTGCAAAAAGAGAGTAGTTACTTGCAAACAGAATTCATGACTTCACTCTAAAACGTGGGACTTTCTGCCATTTTCTGACCATCTTACTCATGTACCTATTTCTTGTTTGCTTACAGCAGCCCTCTAGTAGGAATTATAAGAGCTGGGGCCTTGTTCATCTCTGTATCCTCATAGAGCAGTGTCCAGCACATCACAGGTACCCATAAATGTTAAGTTAGTGAATTGTGTCCATGAAGTCCCTTCCTACAGTGAGCAGGGCTGACCGGTGCGACCAGTAGAGAACTGTGGAAGTGGCAGTGTGTGACTTTCAAGCCTCAGTGGCCGTGGCTAACAGCCTCCTCCTTTGCCTGTTCCAATTTCAGGTTTCAGAGAAGAGGAATCCAACTGGCATATGTTGCCTATTTGTACCAAGCCATAGACTGTCAGGAGGCCCTATAAACTGGGGGCTTTGGGGAGAGCTGTTTGCCCACTTGGATCATCAGAAAGGGCTACGGCCTCCCAGACACTCTAGTTGACACCTCTAGTACACTGGGATCACATCTTACCTGAGGGTTGGATTCAAAAATCTCCGGGTAAGGCTCTATCCCATAGCCACTGGTGTTCACGTGTGCCTGTGTGACGTGCTCAGTTGCTCAGTCGTGTCCGACTCTTTGCAACGCCATGGACTGTAGCCCACCAGGCTCCTCTGTCCATGGAATTCTCCAGGTGAGAACACTGGAGTGGGTTGTGATATCCTACTCCAGGTGACCTTTGCGACCCAGGAATGGAACCTGAGTCTCTTATGTCTCCAGTATTGGCAGGTGGATTTTTTTTTTTGTTCAACCTGGGAAGCCTTAGAATTACTCATGAACATCTCTTATGTTACCCTTAAAATTCCCCACTGTCTAGTACCACCAATCAAAAATCCAGTTCAGCCAGTTTTTCCCTTTAACTGGGAAGATAACTGTTTCTTTGGTTGTGCATATGAAGTAGCTGGTTTACCTTATGGGTCTTATTGTATGAAAAGCATATCTTTAGACTTTTAGGGTCATGATGAGATGCTCACATATAAGGGGCACACGGGACCCTAGATTCTTGCAGAGAACCACAGTTTCCAGTCACATTGATCTCTGCTTATTATGGGGTACATGCTGTCTGAGTAGAAAGAGAGGCAGAATCTCCAGTACTTTTAAAATCATCCTCTCTTCTCCCCTCCCCTCCTCTCTTTTCTGATTACTTCTCTCTCCTCCCTTTTGAATGAATATATACTACAAGGTTTAGTGATTACCAATAAATAAATAAATAAATCCACTTGCTCTTATTGGATTTACACATGAATTGCAAGGAAGTCTGGATATAAAAGGCATAAAACTAATCTGATCCCAGGGAGAAAAGCCCCAAGCACGGAAGTAAAAGAAGAATGCAGTGAAATTGTACTGATAATCCTGTTCTCTGAAAGGGATCGCTCACGTGAATTGAAAGAAGGTTTTAGAAAACAGCTATTACCTATTCTCAGGGCAATCAGACAAGGACAGTGCAGGGCAAGTGGGTGCCCGGTCACCTTAGCTTGTCACTGGAACCTGTGATTAATAGGATTAGAGGAGACTGGATTATTAAATGAGGTAGGTGAGAGAAACCTATGTGGCAAACAGGAGAAATGCATGGAGAGATAGAAAGAAAGCTAGAGGAAAATGCCGGCAATCTAGGATAAAGTGTGAAGATTTAATGTGGTGGAAAGAGTCCCTGAAGGGAATTCCCTGGAGGTCCAGTGGTTCAGTTCAGTTTAGTCGCTCAGTCGTGTCCGAGTCTTTGCGACCCCATGAATCGCAGCACGCCAGGCCTCCCTGTCCATCACCATCTCCCAGAGTTCACTCAGACTCATGTCCATTGAGTCGGTGATGCCATCCAGCCATCTCATCCTCTGTCGTCCCCTTCTCCTCCTGCCCCCAATCCCTCCCAGCATCAGAGTCTTTTCCAATGAGTCAACTCTTCGCATGAGGTGGCCAAAGTACTGGAGTTTCAGCTTTAGCATCATTCCTTCCAAAGAAATCCCAGGACTGATCTCCTTCAGAATGGACTGGTTGGATCTCCTTGCAGTCCAAGGGACTCTCAAGAGTCTTCTCCAACACCACAGTTCAAAAGCATCAATTCTTTGGCGCTCAGCCTTCTTCACAGTCCAACTCTCACATCCATACATGACCACAGGAAAAACCATAGCCTTGACTAGACGGACCTTAGTCGGCAAAGTAGTCTCTGCTTTTGAATATACCATCTAGGTTAGTCATATTTTTTCTTCCAAGGAGTAAGCATCTTTTAATTTCATGGCTGCAGTCACCGTCTGCAGTGATTTTGGAGCCCCCCCAAAATAAAGTCTGACACTGTTTCCACTGTTTCCCCATCTATTTCCCATGAAGTGATGGGACCGGATGCCATGATCTTCGTTTTCTGAATGTTGAGCTTTAAGCCAACTTTTTTGCTCTCCTCTTTCACTTTCATCAAGAGGCTTTTTAGCTCCTCTTCACTTTCTGCCATAAGGGTGGTGTCTTCTGCATATCTGAGGTTATTGATATTTCTCCCAGCAATCTTGATTCCAGCTTGTGTTTCTTCCAGTCCAGCGTTTCTCATGATGTACTCTGCATATAAGTTAAATAAGCAGGGTGACAGTATACAGCCTTGACGTACTCCTTTTCCTATTTGGAACCAGTCTGTTGTTCCATGTCCTGTTCTAACTGTTGCTTCCTGACCTGCATATAGATTTCTCAAGAGGCAGGTTAGGTGGTCTGGTATTCCCATCTCTTTCAGAATTTTCCACAGTTTATTTCCACAATAGGGGATGCAAGTTTGATCCCTGGTCAGGAAACTAAGATCCCGCAAGCCACCCTGCACAGTTAAAAAAAAAAAGGTCCCTGAAATGTCTAAATAAATCAGTGGAACAGAATCAGTATTCAAAACATGTTTGTTTTCTCGATTCCTCTTTCCCTCTCTCTCCTTCCCTGCCTCTCTCTCTCTCTCTCTGTCTCACTCACTCACACACCCACACACACAAGGGCAGAGAGTTTTTTGTATTTCCTTCACTGCTGTCTCCCCAAAACTTAAAACAGTGCCTAACAAGTAGTAGGCCCTTAATATTTGCTAAATAAATGATTATAGTGAACTGAGATGGGTCATCTTGTACCTATCCAAATGAGAAGTCAACTTGACCCTAAGATACATCCTGGTGAAATTCCTAAACTTGATGGGAAGATAAGGACTTCTCCTAAATTTCAAGCAGAGGAATCAAATTCAGGTGACTTTCAAAAATGTTGATAATCAGGACGGCTTTGAACTTCACCTGGCAACACGCACTGCCAGAGACGATAGAGCGAAAACCACAGAGTCCTTAGGGGACGAGGGCTCCCCAGAGCTCCCGAAACCAGGAAGACAATCAAAGGAAACCCAGGACCTGGAAACTCAAGGACACGGCCTCACGGGCTGGTGGCAAAACACGGAGACTAAAGGACACCTGGAAAGAGAGAGCCCTTTCTCACTCTGCTGATGCTTACAGAGTACCATCAACACAGCAGTCTTCTCATGACCCTAAACCGTGGGCCACCTGCTCCTTCTCCCTGGCCTTGGCTTCTTGTGAGAGGAGACAGTCAATGAACAAAGGAAAGAATGATGGAATCAGCACCGGGAGAGCAGGGTTGGACCTGCTGCCTTAACTTGGCCCAGCTGGTGGGGGCAGCCTCAACCCTCCCCGGGAGACAGCTGGGAGGTCTCAGCCCAGCCCACCACTGGCAACACAGCTCTGTGCCACTGCAGGTGCTTTGACCCTGGGTGGTTACCAGAGGGATAGTCTTCCCAGACCCCACCATCCCTCTGCACCGATGGGAAGGGCTTGGCCTGGACACTCTCCCCACAATAGAACTGCAGAAATGAGGCAGGGACATAGGAGGCCATGGAGCGGGCAGATGGCCAAGGAGTCACTGGAGCCCAGACTAGCATGCTTGTTGTGATGAGGAAAGGGCAGCCCAGGTCCCTCTCTCAAGTCTCCGGGGCTCCCACCTTTGTGAGCTCCACCCTGGAGCCTCCTTTAGTCCTTTGCCACAAGCCAGACCAGAAGGGAGCGAGCTCATGCCCACCTCCTCCTGAGCCTCGGCCATCCAGGGGCAGGCACAACCCAGGACTCCCCCCAGATCCATCCAGGTGGATGAGTCACGCAGCAGGAAAGGCAAAACCAGGGCCCACCTGGAAATGGGGGAGACCCCTGAAGGTCAGGACCTGGCCCTCTGCTCTCTCCTCCTCACACTCCTGGGGCCCAGTTATATCCACGGCACTTGTTTGTGTGTCTCTGTCCTTTTCCAGGTTTGATTGAGTACCTACTACACACTGCAAGCTGGTGGAGAGAACAGTCTCAAAACCTGTTGGGACTTCCCTGAGAGTCCAGTGGCTGACTCTGTGCTTCCAATGCAGGGGACCCAGGTCCAGGCCCTAGTTGGAGAACTAAGATGCCACATGCTGAAACTAAGAGTTCACATGATGCAACCAAGACCCTGGCACAGCCAAATAAATAAACAAATTGATAGATAAATAGTTAAACATTAAACAAACAAACAAAACACCCTGTCATTGTGGAGTTTTTCCTCCACAGAGATGACAAGGCAGAACCCTACATGGATCACCTGTTCCCAGGTCTCTGAAGCTCCGGAGCAATCACCTTGGACATCTCACCCCATCAGTGCACAGTAAGAAAGGAGGTAGGAGTTTTTGTACCTTGGGGACAAAAACAAAAACCAAGTCACTTAAGTGTCACTCTTACAGCAACATTGAGTTCATGACTGAAGACAGAGGAAAGAAAAAAAAGCATTGTCTGAACAGAGACATATGTAGTCAGTTTTAATTCCCATCCCTTTGGGGGGGAAAAAAAAACATACTGAACGCCCCCTCCCCCAAATAGGATAAAAATAAATTTCCAGAACAGACACAAAACAGCAGCTGACTGCCTTCAGTACCAAGCACTGTCTGGTGGCTGAATCACCCAAACTTCAGATTATGCCCACTGGACAGCAAAGGTGGTGATTTACCTCCTGGGCAGGGCAGAGGCAGATGGCAGTGCAGGGACATGTGGGGGCCAGGGTGTGGCCGTCCCTGTGTCTTTCAGCCTATCCCTCTGTCTCTCTCTCTTCCTGTGTCCCGGGTCTATCCTTCCATCACTCTTGCTGGTTGTCGGTGTCCTGGCCTCTGCTGATCTCTGCCTGCTGACCTGTCTCTCTCAGAACATGAGATCTCTCATCTCTGCTTCCCAGTACATCTGCTTTTCCCCTTCTCTCTCTCTCTTTGCCTCTGGACTGGCTTTTTCATCTCTGCTGAAACACGGCAGTCTTTTCATGACCCTACACTTTGGTGCCTGTACTAACTGACCCTGTCTCTAAGTGACCCAATCCTCAATACCCAGGGCAGGGAGGGGATTGGCTCAGCCTCTGATATGCTTCTTCTGGGTGGCCCACCTCTCTGTTCCATGGCTCTATGAGTGAGCGTGTGTGTGTGTGTGTGTGTGTGTGTGTGTGTGTGTATAGGTGGAGGGCATGGTCCACTCTTGAGAATGGCCATGGGTGTGAAAGTTCTCAGATAAAGGAACAAACCCTGGGGACACAGCTCAAAAAATTCTATGTTGCAGACAGAGGTGTTCCTGGCAACTCCTGGGACAGACCCCACATGTAATGTTCCCTTTTGCAGATTTTATACATATATAAGTTCCTAACGCTTGAAAAAGTCATATATCACATATGACTGAGACAAGATAGTGACAATAGATCTCTGTTCTACAGGATTCAGGCTGAAAGGTTTTCTAAATGCAGTAGGTTGCGTTAGCATCTTCATGCAGCCTCTTTCTAATTTGAAGATACTATAATTATATACCATGCATTGACATTGCTAGAAATCTGTGTAAAAACTTGGCCCAGGAAGGACCTAACCAAGATATGCAATTTCCTTGATTTAGACCGGCCGAGATTGTGTCTGAAAAATTCCACACATTGTCAGAAACACTTCTGGGCACAGGGCTTTTCCCTACCTGCTTTATCAAGACCTCCTCACAGCTCTATGAAGGACCAAGAAGGCATATTTTCTGGAGAAAATATCTCGAAAAGACGCAGCCCCTTAAAAAAAAATTTTTAACACTGAAAACATTTTGTATTGGCATATAACTGATGAACAACACTGTGGTAGTTTCAGGTGAGCAGAGAAGGGACTCAGCCATAAATATACGGGTATCCATTCTCCCCCAAACCCCCTCCCATCCAGGCTGCCGCATAACATTGAGCAGAGTTCCATGTGCTATACAATAGGTCTTTGTTGGTTACCCATTTTAAACACAGCAGTGTGTACATGACCTTCCTGTAGTCCCTAACTATCCCTTCTCCCCACCAACCGTAAGTTTGTTTTCTAAGTCTGTGAGTCTCTGTTCTATAAATCTGTTTGTATTGTTCATTTTTAGATTCCAGATATAAGGGATGTCATACGACATTTCCCCTTCTCTGTCCTACTTCATAGAAAGTGTGACACTCTCTATGTCCATTGCTACAAATGGCATTACCTCATTCTTTTTGATGGCTGCGTAATATTCCACTGTATAGACGTGCCACATCTCTGTCCATTCCTCTGTCGACAGACACTTAGGCTGCTTCCGTGTCTTGGCTGTTGTGAACAGTGCTGCAGTGATCATTAGGGTGCATGTATCTTTTCGGGCCACGTTTTTCACTGAATATAAGCCCAGGAGTGGGATTGCAGGGTCGTATAGTAGTAGCTCTATTTTTAGTTTTTTAAGGAACCTCCATACTGTTCTCCACAGTGGCTGTACTGATTTACTTTCCCACCAACAGTGTAAGAGGGTTCCCTTCTCTCCACACCCTCTCCAGCTTTTGCTGTTTGTGGATTTTTTTGAAGAGAGCCATTCTGACCGGTGGGAAGTGATTATCTCACTGTAGTTTTAATTTGCATTTCTCGAATAACTAGCGATGTCGAACATTCGAAAAGATGCTTCTTCTTAAATGGCAGGAGGCCGGGGGGTGGAGGGGGCAATGACAGTTCTTAGGTTGCAGGCAATACAGCCTGGTGGGCGAGGGGAGGAAGGGAGGGATTCTAGCTTCTTCAAGATTCTGAGTGCTGAATAAACTACTGAAGGAGATGTCTGCGTTAGCTTCTCTACAGAAACTAAATACAGCAAAATTCTCTCACCCTGAATCACAGAAAGCCTAATTGTTGTTTAAGCGGCTGTTTCTCATCCAAGGCATTTGGCAGTTCTGTCTTGTTTCCCAGGAATTTCTTGAAACCATGGTTTGTCTCGTTTCAAATTATGCTGTGAGTATGCCAGGAATGGGCTGGGGCCAGGGTCTGCCCTCCTAGCCCATGCAGAGAGACTCTGGTTTGATCTGTTATTTATTTTCCTAATTTAATTTTTATTTGGTCAGTTGTACAATAAATATTGTTTGAATAGCAATAGTTCCCTCATCCAGCCCTGCAAAGTTCAAACTCTCAAGCCAGTTCTTTTAGTATTTACCTCCCTAATTCTCGGTTAATATGCATCTATGATTATTGACCAATTTTTTTTTCAATGTGAACCATCATCTATCTACTGATTTCCATCCCCCTATTCTCGAAGATGAAGGTGAAGCTGGCTTATCACTCACCTCTCTGCCTGTACACTCCTGCACCCACACACCCCACACTTGCCTTTTTCCTTCCTTATCTTCCTAAGACCGTTCATCCCAATTTTTACTAAATCAAGAGTGTTTATATTATTATGACTGCAGAAGAGGCTACAGGGCTAAGGCCCTGTCCATCAAGGGGAGGGCACCTGACTCCAAGTGAGGGATCAGGAAAAGATTTCTGGAAGGAGTAACAGATCGAAGTGACTTCAAGGGATTTCCCTGGAGGTCAAGTGGTTGAGATGCCATGCTTCCATAGCAGCTGGTGTGTGTTCAATCCCTGGTCGGGGAACTGAGATCCCACAAAATTTTAAAAAATTAAATTAAAGAAAGAAAAGAGAGACTTCAAGACTAAGCCTAAAATAGCAAGGTGAGAAGGGATCCTGGGTAGGAAGTGCTCAGGCCTAGAGATGGAGGGAGAGTGCGGTCCACCAGGGAAGCCGACAGAGCCCAGTGGGCTGGGTCAAGGCCTGATGGGTGGGGAGCAGTGATGGGTGAGTTGGGGTCTCAGCAAAGGGTGGGAGCCACTGGGGGATTGGATTCCGAGTAGTGTCAGGACCAGACTCTCATTTTAGGAAGATGCCTGTGGCTGCCCTGGGAGGATGAATGGAAGGGGTGTGCCCAGAAGCAATTCATCTGGGCAAGAGACGGCCCTGGCCTGGAGAAAGTTGTCTGGAAAAATACAGACACCTGGTCGGATGGGGATGCCAATCATGAGAGTCAAAAAAAGGAGAAACTGGCTTAAAAGGGAGGGTGATGCTTTCTCTCTCGTTTCGGCATGTTGAGTTCAAGATGCCTATGGGCTTCATGGGTCTGGAACTAGGAGAAAAAAAGCCGGGGCTGGAGCAAGATGGATAAATACCTTTTAAAATTAATAGTTGGCTCCATGATTTCTGTTATAAATCATGCTAAGGGCTTGTTTTAGAAGGTGACATACCCACTCCCGAGAAGGCCTGGGTATCAGTAGGTCTCAAGATTCAGAGGAGTGGGGAGATGCTTCAGATGGCAGGGAGGCAAGTTTTGTGGTTGCCGTGGTGAAACGAAAGATAAAGGGGATGGCGAGAAAGCAGGATGGCGGAAGGCTGTGCAAGGCCAACATAGCCCCCCCCACCTAAACCTTTGGCGAAGCCCAGCAACCCCGCAGTGTGGTGCAAGTAAATGTCGTGAGGGCACCGAAGAAGAGTGCAGGGCTGAATAGATTCCACTGGCTGGAGTGACACGGAAGATGGTCAGGTCCCAGGGGAGCTGCCTCAGTGGGCGCCAAGACCCAGCAGAGCAGAGGAGGAGGGAATAGGAGACAAAGAAGTAAAACCCAGAGTGTAGACGGCACAGGGTGTAGACAACGCTCTACACTTCCAGACTCTTGGCTTTGAAGGTCCTTCGGGAGCTCCATGGTTAAATTCTCCTCCAAAGGCCTAAAAACCCTTTAATACCACCATTAAGCTATATTGTTTTCTTTTCTTTCTAGAAAAAGGAGAGAAAGGGAGAAGAAAATTGTGACTGTTTTTTAAGATTCAAAGTCTCACCGAAACCTGTGTTCCTCTTTCACACAAAGACATATTTGGACCTCAATGGTCCAAAATGAATATGGAGTGTTTTCAAAAGTTCCTAGTGAAATTCTTGTTCCCAAATTGTGCCAGTTACTGGGCAGAGAGGGGCCTGCCTTGATAAGGAAATGGGGCTTCAATCGGAGTGTGACGCCCCACTCTCTGAAACAGGTTGATTGGCTCTGGACAGTCTGGGGCAGCTCCCCAAAAAAGTTGGGGATCCAATTCTCCCTGGATTTTTTTTTTCTTTTGCTCTCCTTTATTTTGTTCTTTTAGACTTCATTGTTATTATTAGAGTATAATTGCTTTACAAGGTTGTGTTTGTTTCTGCTATATAACAAAGTGAGTCAGCTATATGTATACGTTCCTCTCCCTTTTGGATCTCTTGACCACACCCCCCAACCCTCTAGGTCATCACACAGCACTGAGCTGAGCTCCCTGCTATACAGCCAACTTCCCTCTAGCTATATACTTTATATATGGTAGTGTATATATGTCAGTCCCAATCTCCCAATTCACCCCACCCTCGCCGCCCCCTACTGTGTCCACACAGCCATTCTCTACATCACCATCTCTGTTGCTCCTCTGCAAATATGTTCATCTGTATCATTTTTCTAAATTCCACTTATATGCTTTATTATATGATGTTTGTTTTTCTCTTTCTGACTTACTTCACTCTGTATCTCCCTGGATTATTTTTAAGTACACCAAAGTGAAGACTGTGGTCACAGCCAAATCTGCATGATGTTGTTTAGGGAGAAAAGGGAATGTAGCATAAACCTTTTGGACGGCTCTCTAGGTGTCTTAGTGTCTGGATGTTTTCAAGTCATTTCTTATTTTAACAGAACTAAAAATTAGGCTGAGCATAGAAAAGGGGGATCCTTCTTGCTTATGTATTGATATAAGGAGAGCAGAGTGATTGGAAGGAGCGAGAGGAGTGGGAGGAGACAAAGGGGAGACCGATGGGAAAGATCTGGGCTTGCTTAAAGGCTGAGAAGCACGCAGGGAGTAAAGAGGCTGAAGACAATGAAGGGTACTTACTGGTTTTGAGGTTGCAGAACCAGGGGGAGGGAATGGGTTGAGCGCTCAGGAGTAGGGTCTGGCCTTAGAAGGAAAAAGGTGGGTGTAGGTAGAGAGAGGTTGTTGAAGGATTGGGTTGGGGGTGAGGGGGAGCAGGAGGTTGAAAGAAGTCCTAGCTGAGTTCTCTTTGCTCCTCAAAGCAGGAAGGGAGGCTGTGTGCTCAGAGTGGCACCAGGGAGATGGAGGTGGTGGCGGCGGTGGTGTTCGAGGTAGAGTTTGGAAAAGCTGACGTGGGCAAAGGGAGTAAAGAGTTGACCAGGGAGGCACGATGGGGTGTTCTGATAGGGACTGGGGGCCCCAGCATCCATTCCCCTTTCTTCCATGGTGGTAGAAGGTTTAACGGTCAGCCAAGGGCCAAGGAGTCCGCCTGCCAATGCAGGAGACACAGGTCAAATCCTGGGTAGGGAAGATCCCCCGGAAAAGGGAATGGCAACCCACTCCTCTATCCTTGCCTGGGAAATCCCATGGACAGAGGAATCTGTGGGCTAGAGTCTACGGGGTCGCAAAGAGTCGGATACGACTGAGCAACTAAACAACAAGAACCCACGTCCCTGTCGCCCTAAGGAAAGCAGAACAAGCATACTAAGAAGAGATGAAGCCCCTGGAGCGTCCCTGTCTGACTCCATCCCCGAGGCCCCCAGCACCTTGAATTTGAGCTGTATCCCTCGCTCTCCACCAGGGCAGCCCAGAGGGGCTGGCCGAGTGTGGTAGGTCGCGCTGCAGGTAGATGAAGCAGCCGCATCACCGCACTGCCCTGACCATCAGGAAGAGAGATCGTGGGAGCAACAAAACCCTCCTTTAGAGATAAAAACAGAGGAGCTGCAGGAGCAGAGACTGGAAGCTGTCTGTCACGGATACATCAGCTCTGACACAAGAAGCGACAAGTTTAGTGAGTGGCCATCTTAGGACACAGAAGCCTGCGAGGGGACAACCCACAGGACGATGACACAGTAGGGATCTGACCCCTCCCAGCTACTCCTGGCCGAGGGTTCCCCAGTACCCAGGTGAGAGGAGTGACCATTTAATAGCAGGGTGAAGTGGCAGCCCAACTTGGCTGAGAGGCTGGTAAATTGCACTAAGTCCATTCCATGCTAAGGGGTTATTAGTAATAGTTTTTCCTAACAAGTCAAGACTCAGATGGTTCTCCCTACCAGGCTCACATTTGGATCAGGAAAATAAAATGGATGGTTGGGCCGTCTTGGAGCATTTCCTAACGGACAGATGAGCGAGAGGCTGTTGGTTGACATTTAACTGTAGCTCCAAATTTGTCAACGTCTCCTTGCAATATGTCCACGTCAGCCTGGAACTAGACTGGACTTGGAGGCATGAGGGGCTGCCTGTCCTCCCAGCAGTGCGATCAGCACTCTCCCTCATCCCATGCTGGGCACAGGTCACCTGCTTGTATTATGGGGTGAAGTGCCCGAGCTCCTACCAAGGGTGGTTCTCTGTTCAATGCATCTTTCTCCTCTTAGTTCTTGGTATGGGTCACATGGCGTCACAGCTTGAGCTGCCGTAACAAAATACCATAGATGGGGTGCCTCAAACAACAGACATTTCTTTTCTCACAGTTCTGGAGACTAGAAGTCCAAGATCCAGGTGCCAACAGGTAGGTTTCATCCTGAGGCCTCTTTTCTTGGCTTGTAGAGGATGGCCACCACCTCCCAGGTACCTCCCAGCTGCGCTGGGTCTTAGTTGCTGAGCCCAGGCCCTCTCTAGTTGTGGTGTCTTTACTCGGTGCACTGGCTCAGCTGCTCCGAGACATGCAGAATCTTCCCAGACCAAGGATCGAACTCACGTCCTCTGCACTGGCAGGCAGACTCCCAGCTACTGCACCGCCAGGGAAGTCCCTCACCTGACTTCTTATTTGTGTGTGTGAGCAGGAGAGGGCTAGAGAGAGAGTTCTGCTGCTGCTGCTTCTGATAAGGACACTAGTCCTATCAGATTAGGGCTCCATCCTTACAATTTCATTAACCTTAATTACATTTTGCTTGCATGCTTTAGTCATGTCCGACTCTTTGCGACCCTATGGATTGTAGCTTGCCAGGCTCCTCTGTCCATGGGATTCTCCAGGCAAGAGTACTGGAGTGGGTTGCCATGCCCTCCTCCAGGGGACCTTCCTGACCAGGGATCGAACCTATATCTCGTATGTCTCCTGCATTGGCAGACGGGTTCTTCGCCATTAGCGCCACCTGGGCCTCCATCTCCAAATATACACATTGGAGGTCAGGACTTCAGCATATGAGTTATGGGAAAACACAGTTCGGTTCACTACATGTGAACACCCAACCAACTGCTCATAATCTGATTTTCAATGCCACAGAGAGTAGAAAGAGTAGATTTTCTGTAGGTGCTGGAAATGGTCTGTGTCTGGGTGATAGTTACATAAGACTGTGTGTGTGTGTAAATTCTTTGCCATGTGTACTTAATATTTGTGTACTTCCACTGATTTCTTCTATTCTGTTTTCTATCGTCTTCCTTTTTGGATTTATTTATTTATTTGGCTGTGTCAGGCCTTAGTTGTACCACTTGAGCATCTCTCGTTGCTGCGCTTGGGCTTAGCTGCCCCCTGGAAAGTGGGGTTTTAGTTCCCCCACCAGGGATCGAACTCGAGTTCCCTGCATTGGAAGGTGAGTTCTTAACACTGGACCACCAGACAAGTCCCTGATTTCCTCTTTAATCTTTGTTATTGCTTTCTGTTTTCTTACCATAGACTTAACTTACTCATCTTTTTCCAATTTTTTAGAGTAGAAGTTGAGATCAGTGACATGGGATCTTTCTTCTTTTGTAACATAAGCATTTAGTGCTATGAGAACACAGCTCCTTGATGACATTCCTGACCACTGGATCAAGCCTCATTTGAGGCCAGCCTAAATCCAGACTGGGCTTCTCAGGCGGTGCTAGTGGTAAAGAACCCGCTTGCCAGTGTAGGAGACACAAGCAACCCGGGTTGGATCCCTGGATCAGGAAGATCTCCTGGATGAGGTTATGGCAACCCACTCCAGTATTTCTGCCTGGAGAATCCCCATGGACAGAGGAATCTGGCAGGCTTCAGCCCATATGGTTGCAAAGAGTTGGACATGACCAAAGTGACTTAACATAAACATATTCAATAAATTCAGACCAACAGTCTCAACTCTTTCAGCATTAGAACCGCCTGTGCCTAGACCCCACCCTGGGCCAATTAAGTCAAAATCTCTAGGAATAAGCTTCAGTATGACTAGTTGTCAAAACTCCCCAGGTGAATCTGAGGTATAGCCAGGATTTTGAATCACCACATAGACCAGTGCTTCTCAGATTGTCTTGATAAAGGCAGTTTTGGTTTCCATTTCCAGTTTTATATATCTATTATCCCATTGACTGATACTTTCATAACATGCAGCAAAAATGAACCATATGGTTTCTAGATGTTTCCCTTTATGAAAAGTGTTTCCTTTGCCTCGTAAACTCAGGTGCTCTCACTATCCTTTATCATTATCATTATTTCATTATCAACAGTGGAGCAAAAGAAGTTTGTAGAAAGATGACGTAAGGGGACTTCCCCAGTGATCCAGTAGTTGAGGGTGCGCCTTCCAATGCGGATTCAGTCCCTGGTCAGGGAACTAAGATCCCACATGCCACAGAGCAACTAAGCTAATGTGCTGCAACGCTCGCCACAACCAAAGACCCCACATGACTCATCGAAGATCCTGAGTACCACAATGTAGCCAAATAAATAAATTAAAAAAAAAAAAGGTGAAGGTGATGTATGAACTACAGGCTGTTCAAGATGGCTGTCCTCTTGCTGTCTGTGTATCTTCAGCTTGACCAGTCCCTGCTTCATCTACACCCTATTCACATGACCGTCCAATCCTCTTAATCACAGGGCTTAATCAGTAACTGCCTTCATGCTTGCCCCCCAGCCCAGCTGCTGGTTTCCTCGGTAACTGATGAGCCAACCTGATATCAATTCCCCCTCTAACTGGTAACCTCCCCTCTCCCTGCTGAATTTCAAAGACTGCTGCTGTGTCCTGCTCGCTGTCTGCTATACACGGTGGGGTGTTGCTCCAGGACTTTGCTTTGGACGCATAAGATACCCTGTTCAACCCATCACAGAAGTCTCTGTCACTGTCCCTGGGCTCTTTCTGCCGTCTCGCAGCTGGGCAATTACAAGATTTGCCGGCCTGCCGGGTGCAGCCGAACAGATGATCATGCGTGTAGTTGCTTCAGCAGTGTAGTTCTATCCCAGGACCTCACTGGCAGTCCAGCGGTTGACTCTGCACTTCCTTTGCAGGGGGCGAGGGTTCAATCCTGGGTCGAGAAACTGAGAATCCCACATGCCATTGCAGTGTGGCCAAAAAACCAAACCAAACCAAAAAAAAAAAAATGTAGTTCTATCATTGTGGGCCATTTGAGTCTATGCTTTTAGGAGCACTGTCTAGATCTCTTGGTTATGAGTCAATAATTGCTTTGTATCGTTTAAACTTACGTGAGATGGGTTTTGAGTTATAAGAGGGAGATTCCAACTGAAGCACCCTACCATAGACACATCCATCCATTCTGCCGTCACTTGCTCACACAGTACTCTCTCTTTCTAACTCTCTCTCCCACACAAAAGATGAAACCATCCCAGACAAAGGCTGTGGTCTCTTTGGTGACGACTGTGTGATCACTCTGCACCCTCACCTTTCTGGAGCAGCTTTCCTACAGGACATGAAGTGTCAGTCACTCAGTCATGCCCAACTCTTTGTGACCCCATGGACTGCAGCCCACCAGGCTCCTCTGTCCATGGGATTTTCCAGGCAAGAATACTGGGGTGGGTAGCCATTTCCTTCTCCAGGCGATCTTCCCAACCCAGGGATCGAACTCGGGTCTCCTGTACTGCAGGCAGATTCTTTACTGACTCGGCTGTGAGGGAAGATTACAGGACCTTAGCCGAGGCCATGTAAACTTCCTTTCCTCCACTGTTGATAATGCTAAAGAAAAAATGAGAACACCTAGGTTTAATAAGCAATGGAAATATCATTTTTTAAATAAAGAAAATCTCTAAAAGGTGCACAATTGCAGATATGAATTTTGGCACATTTGCGTTGTTCCTTTTAATGTTTGAATTATCCCTTATGTGACCACAGGGGGCCTCTTCATGTTGGCTCCTGCGTTCTTTTAATCCAGCCTCATGGTCTCTGACACCTTCCCTGCTCATCAGTCCCAGTCTTAGAATTGCTGTTTCTTGGGAGCCCTGGTTCCTTTCAGTGGAGAATGCTATTTAGAGACTAAGATCTAGGCAAGATAGATACACTTTTTAAACACAGAAATTACATGAATTTTAAAAGATCTGTTTATGAAAAGATCTGGTTTTACCATAACCAGTGGTCTTTTCATTGTCAGTTAATGACTCGAAATCATCAGGTCACTCGGGCTCTAGGGTGGGTTTGGATTAAAGCAGTTTCTCAACCACAAAGCTGGGAAGTCCTTTACTGTGGACATGGTCCTGAGCCTTGTAGAGTGTTTAGCAGTATCCTTGGCCTCTACACACTAGATGCCAGTAGCACCCTCCCAGCTGTGACAAACAAAAATGTCCCCAGACTTTGCCAAATGCCCCTTAGGGTGGCAAAATCATCCTCCATTAAACATACTAGATGCAATTCTAAAGAAAATAAGTCCAGAATATTCATTGGAAAGACTGATGCTGAAGCTGAGGCCCCAGTACTTTGGCCACCTGATGTGAAGCGCCAACTCACTGGAAAGGACCCTGATGCTGGGAGCAGAAGGGGGCAGCAGAGGATGAGATGGTTAGATATTACCACCAACTCAACCGACATGAATTTGAGCAAACTCCAGGAGAGAGTGAAGGACAGGCAGCCTGGAGTACTGCAGTCCACGGAGTCTCAAAATCAGACACGACAGCAACTGAACAACAGCTATACAAAATTCTAATTACGGTGAATATAGCAATTCTACTTCAACGTGTATGGAGAACATCAGTCTTTGTCTAACATGTAACTCACCCCACCTCAAATCAATTGTAAGAAATGTTCTGTCAAAAAAAAAAGAAAAAGAAAAGAAAGAACCACTGAATGGTGGCTGTGGCCTGTGGCTTCTACGGAAAACATCCCGAAACAAACCAGAGAATCTGGCCCCCAGTGTGACACGCTTGACAGCTTCCTGCCTCTATTTCCCCATCTGTCTTTTGGGACATAGGCTACAGGAATAAAGCAACACATTGTGGGAAGCAATTTGACTTGCAAAGACTCATTGGCGTAAAGGTGAGGAGCAGACATTACATCATAGACAGCACCACCCCGAAGCCGCATGTCGGGTTTTTGCCAAACCTTGCAGAGACCGTACAGCTTTCTGATTGAACTGCCTCGAGTCCCGAAGATTGCTCAAACGCTTGTGTTCCCACCAGGCCTCTTTTTAATGTCAGCCTTGTTTAAGACCTTTCATTTTACTGTCACCGAGAGAAAGTCCCATTTAATTCATACCAGATGCTGAGTGAGTCGTCATGAATCAATACAACATCATCCAAAACCCACCAAAATGAATCATAAGGACAAACAGGACTTTTTCTCCCCGCAAAACAGTGACTAAAATAGTGTTTTGCCCTTTTAGGAAAAAAAAAAGAAAAAGTAACAAGGTTAAGATGAAGCTTTGGGCCCTGCTTGTGTAACACACGTGTCCGTGGGTGTGAAGTGGTTAAACTGTGTGTCTCCAGCAAGACAGCGCATGGGGCCTCCAGCTGAGCCAGACAGAGGCTGGGGAGAGGGGATGAGACTTGGACATCAGGGGCTCTAGATGGGGTATCCGGCGATGCCCAGAAACTGTTACGTAATCCTGTCTCCATCCAAGGGGCAAGGGTGTCTGAGACTCAGAGTTTAGGAATCTGTATCATGGAGGGGGGCTTGTGGGAACTGTGGAGGGTCTTTCAGGAAATGAGCATCTAGAATCTTCTCCTGGCAGAGCCGACGAGATCCCTAACCCTTGTTTAGTCAGCCCTGTCTGTTCTCCAGATTCTGGGAACAGCAGTTGTATTACCTATGGGAGTCAGAGATTGTCTGTCCTCCCTGGGATGGGAGGGCTGGGCCCACCGAGACACTGTCTCCTGGACTCTGACCCTTGAACGGAGAGAAGCAAAGGCAGAGAAGATGCAGGGGCTGACACACCCCCGTAGTGGCTGGATGAGATTCTCAACTGGGGCCTGCTTCTGTCCCCAAGACCTCCCTGGCTCCTGTCCTTTGCAGACTAGGTTCTTCAAGTTTCCTCTTTATTATGGGTTCTTGTTGTTCAGTAGCTAAGTCACAGCCGACTCTTTGTGACCCCACGGACTGTAGCCCGCCAGGCTCCTCTGTCCTTAAGATTTCCCAGGCAGGAACACTGGAGTGGGTTGCCATTTCCTTCTCCAGGGGATCCTCCTCACCCAGGGATTGAACCCATATCTTGTACACTGGCAGGTGGATTTTTTTTTTACCACTGATCCACCTGGGAAGCCCTTTGTTATGGGAGGGACCCCTATCCTTCCAGTGGATTTCCTTTGTGACAAGGTCAGTGTCTGTTGCTTAACCAACACAGAACCGAGTCACTGCTGTCAGAGGCACTGAGGCCTTCGTGTCCCACTCCGAATCTTGGAGACTCCTGCGGGAGCCTGAGCACACAGGCTGCAGAGCTGTGCTCGGCGATATTCACAAGTTACAGTCAGGTCTCCCCTCAGTGAAGGCAAAATGAGAGCGACGGAGGCCGAGAGCTCCCTGCAGTTACCGTATCAGCACTGATCAAGGAAGTGAATCATCACACGATATCACATATATGTGGAATCTAAAATATGGCATAAATGAGCCTAAGTGCAAAACAGAAGCAGACTCACAGGCACACAGCAGACCTGTGGTTGCCAAGGGAGAAGGGGGGAGGACGGGGTAGACAGGAGGTTCGGGATTAGCAGGCGCGAACCACCGCATTTAAAATGGATAAACTGCAAGGTTCTCACCAGGAACTGTGTTCGATAACCTGTGATAAACCATAACGGAAAAGGATGCAAAAAGAGAAGGTATGTTTGTGTGTGACTGAGCCACTTTGCTGTACAGCAGAGATTGGCACAAACATTGTAAATCAGCTATACTTCAATCAAAATAAATACATAAGTAAAATTATATTTATCAAGATTTTTCTACTTAAAAAGAAATTGCATCATTGATGTGGGTGGGTGAGGGACTCTGAGGTGGACTAGTGGACCCGTAAGACCTGTGGCGCCAGAAGAAGAGCAGAGAGCCTCCAGGGGGCCCTCCAGGTGTCAGCAGTGCTCCGTGGAGAGGGCTGGGCACACAGGCTCTGCCGCAGGACCCCCGAGCCCATGTGCCCCGCAGGGGTCTGTCTGGATTGTGCCTCTGGACCCCTACGTTCTCTGGGTGTTTGGCAACCCTACCATGTGTCGCCTAGCTCCCCACTCCTACAAGGACTATTTCCATTCTTCATTCTTTCAAATCTCCTTGGCCCTCCCATGCCTCTCACTCCCAGCAGAAGGTGAATTTCTAATTCCACAGAAAAAGTTTAGACCATCATATGGGGACTCTTTCAACTTCCCAACAGCAAACCGGCACGGTCCTGCCCTTGCCCTTGCCCTGACCTGTGCTTCTTTGGATGCGCAGCAGCATGCCTGGCCTTGCACTAGATGAACCCTGCTTGCAGCGCCTCCTAGAGGTGTTGCTCCAGCATGTCTCCAGACATTGCCAAATGTCCCAGGGATATTAAGTCACCCAGGTGAGAACGCTTTTTGTTTGTTTGTTTTTAAGTATATATATATTTTTATTTGGCAGCGCTGGGTCTTAGTTGTAGCATGTGAACTCTTGGTTGCGGCATGTGGGATCTAGTTCCCTGCTCAGGGATTGAACTCAGGTTCTCTGCATCCAGAGCTCAAAATCTTAACTGCTGGACCCCCAGGGAAATCTCTAGGTGAGAACTCGACCCAGAACAACCTCTGGCTGCTCTGTCTCAAATTTGTAGCCCACGTCAGCCCCACAGGAAGTGCACACACAGAACCGACCTTCACCTACCTCTCATACAGAGCACTCTGTAAGAGCCAGGCCACTGACAGCCAGCCAAGCCCCCGATGTAGGCCTCCTCCCCTAGTTCTAGGGACCACACTTCAAGTTCTCCAGCTGGCCCTCTAGTTGATTTCACAAAACAAGAAGTACACCACCACCCCCCACCGCCAACCCCACCCCCCACCCCCACTTCTCTCCACAGTAAAAGCCTCTCCTCCAGAAATCTCCTTTGGAGGGTCTGGTCCTCTCTGGGGCTTTCCATCCATCCTCTTTATAAGCTGGAAGTGGGCGGTCAATATAGTGACTCAGAGCTAGTTCTCAGACATTTCCCTCTCCAGTCCTGCCGAGGTGGTCTAGCATCCCACGTTGGAACAGTGGAGCGGCTGCCTTCCTTGCGGGGACCTCAGCCAACAGATTGGCAGAGAGAGCTTGTAATAGGTTTAATATTATTATTAACATCCGTGTGTTCCTTAGAAGTGCCTTCTCTCTTCCTCTCAGGATCCTTCCTCACTTCGATTTATTCAACCTCTCCTTCCTGATTGGAACCTTTCCACTGACATTTAAACAGGTTTAAGTCACTGCCATTAAAAAAAAAAAAATGCTTTGACCACAAAGCTCCTTGCAGCTACCACTCTAATTCTCTTCCCCTTCAAAGCCAAACTAGTGGAAAAGCTGTCTACACCCACCGTCTCCCTTTCCTCACCTCCCACTCTTTCCAGTCTGGCTTCCACTCTCATCAGTCCCCTGAAACAGCTCTCGCCAGCGTGGTCAGCGACTTCTGCAGAGCTGAGCTGAGGCCGGAGTGCAGGAGGCTGACCCAACCCCACTCAGGACACTGGCCATAGGAACAGTGGCAGGGGACGGTTGATGTTTGGCATTACCGGGGGGGCATCACAGATGATAGAAGGGAACTTCTGAGATGTTCCAGAAAGAACATCGGGCCATGAGTTCTGGGAAAGCACCCCCACCTTCTTGCCCTCTTTCATTCATTTGGTCTTGACTGAGTACGGCTTGAGTCAGGCCCTGAGGCAGGCACTTATGTTACGCTTTGAAGGATCCAGGTGTGGTCTCTACCTTCACGGAGATACCCATCTATTTAGGGGAGTGGGAATTAGTCAAAGAGTCATGAGAATACACCATGACAACCTAGACATTTTATAGAGGAAAAGTACACAGTGTGGAATGATAGGATCTGATCTCACTGGAAGGAAGATGTGAAAAGAGATTTCGAGGCTGAGATCAGATTGATGGGTAGGAATTAGCTAGTCCAGGCAGAAGGAAGAGGAAGACATTAAAAGCATTGGGAGAAACCAATACAACATGTAAAGCACTTATCTTCCCATTTAAAAATAATTAATCAATTAATTTTTAAAAAGGTTTGGGAGAAAGGGACTTCCCTAGTGTTCTAGTGACTAAGACTCTGCACTTTCGAGGCAAGGGGTGCGGGTTTGATCCCTGTGTCAGGGAACTAAACCCCACATGCCATGAGGTGCATCCAAAACAGTGTTAAAAGAAAAAAAAAGTGTTGGAGGAAAGGAGTAAGAACAATGTTTCCCCCAGAGACCAGGGAATTGCCTCCCCCAACCCAGAAACTGGAAGCAGGTGGGGGAAGGGGGTGAGACACGCTGGATAGCAATTAGATTTTTGTCTCTGCCTCAGAGTCTCTGTGCCATGACCTTCTCCTGCCTCATTCTAGGGACTTTGGCCCCCTGGGCCCCCTACATGGTTGACCCCTTTTATTCCCTTTTAGCTCCCAAGGCTGTGTGTTCATGGCCTAGCTCCTGCCAGTTCTCCTATAACCTGAAAGAGGATGTTCCACAGAGTTCCACACAGGCCTTACCCTCATCCCTACCCACTTCTTCCTTGACGTTGTCTCCCAGGTTTATAGACTACCACTCCCAACACATCTCCAGTCTCAGAAATCTCTCCCAGGTTTCCAGGGGGTGTTTTTGTTCTGTTTGTGGCTGCATTACTCGGCAGCAGTATTTGGCTCCCTGACCAGGGATCTAACCTGTGCCCTCTGCAGTGGAAGCTCAGGAGCTCTAAACACTAGACTGCTAGGGAAGTCCCAGGTTTATAGTCTCATTTGCCTGATGGCCAACTCCATGCAGACACCCTGCCACCATTTCAAACACAGTGGATTGTAGTTTTAAAATGTAACCTTCACTTTTGTTGAAAGACATATAGACAATAATGTAATGTCACCTTTTTTTCCCAACCGTGATTAATAATGTAGGAGGAAACAGACAGAACAGGCTCCATCTTGAAAGCAAGACTCCATTCTGGGCCAGACTGTGGACTTTGAGCTCTATGCCCAGTATCTATGAAAACAACATACCAACTAGAAAACCAGACCTCCCGGATGGAAGAACCTCAGGGCTCATACCTAGACTCTCTGTTGCCTAAAAGAATACCCTAATTATCTGTGTAACCGAATAGAATCATAAATTCTATTATGCTTATTGGGGTATGACCACAGGCCTATTGATAATTTTCCACTGTCAACTACCTAGGCTTAAGGCATAGGAATCATGGGTTAACGTTGATTGTATCTTTCTCTTCCTTTGTTCAGACTAGTTTCAGGGAATCTGGGGAGGTGGGTTTGGGCACGTACACTTAGAGTATATAAGGTTTTCAGAAAAACTGGTTGAGGTCCTTGGCTAAGAGGAGACTCTGCCTTGGGCCCGCTGGTGTAATAAACGGCACTTCACTATCTGCATCGTCCTTCTGAGTGAGTTTGTTTCCCGGAATGCATGCTACAACAATAAGACAATCTTGAACAGAACTTGAGAATTTGACCCAGACCTACAGAAATTTGGTGCAGTTGTTGAGTCATGAATAGCCTTTCTTTACCACGATAAAGAAGCTGAAATTAAACAAGGAGCTTTGATTAGCTGATTAATCAAGTTGGAGCAAGCTCCCAGTAAAGCTAAATTTAACTGTATCCCAAACTGCAGACTTCTTCTTTTTATTTCTTCCAACTCAGTGTAATTGGATTGCTCATTCTGGGTGCTGGTTATGTGAGGGGGACCATTGTACTTTTCTGGGTATGTTTGAAATTTTTCATAATAAAAATCTAAAAAAGAAATAATATCTCTCTCTTAAAAAAAAACAAAACTGGTCTTAACTGGCTGGTTAGCACTTATCTGAACATAATCCTTAACCTCCTGATTTGAGAGAATTGCCTGGGCTTTCATGAGCATGCTTTTTGCAGGAATCATGTGCTATGAAACATAGGACTGTGCACTGAAGCTACAAATGACATCATCAATGAATTATTTTTCCTTGTGCTCCTTTTCTTTGTTCTTCTAACCATATGTGTATATAAATGTGTGTGTGTGTGTGTGTGCTCTGAGAATTTCTGAGCAGGAGGAAGTGGTTCAATCTGCTTGTCTCTGAGCAGCTGTTGGCTTTCAGAATAAAGAAGTGACTCTGCCTCCTTTCTGATTCACATGCAATATGAAATTTGCTTTCATCCACATCTAAATTTAGATGCTTGTCTTCTCCCCCTCTAAAACTTAATCCTCTTCCCCATAACACTGTAGAAAAAAACCTTGGCTTCACCATGGTGTTTAGGTTAAAGATACAAGAGGAGTTTAAGTGTTGAGTGCAAGAAACATCAAGGAGAGAATGCAAACTGGCATGGAAACCTGATGCAGAGAAAACTGGATTTGATAAAGACACTGCACAGCCTCTGCAGGTCTCAGGGTTAGAATGGCAGAGCTCTAGAGCCTAGCAGTTACGGGCATCGTTATGATACATCTAAGAACTCAGCCCTCCCATTTCTTCAACCATAACTTTTATTCTTTCCCACACCTTCCCCACTCCTAGCTTCATTTTCACAAAGACAATCTCTCTTGACCAAAATCTGAATTTTTAATATTATCAGTTTGCACATTTCACCCACTTTGTTTACATTTTTATTTTGACACAATATGAAACGTACAGAAAACCTATGAGAACAGTGTTAAGGAACCATGATATAGCTTTTACCCTAGTCTTACTTTTATTTTCCCTCTATTTTTCTTTATTGCTAAGTCTTGCTGATTTTATCAATTTCATTAATCTTTACAAGGAAACAATTTTTGTTTTTTTCTTTTTTTTCACTGGATTTCTCTTTCACTGACTTCTGCTCATTTTTATTAAATTTCCTTTCTTCCTGCTACTTGTTTTTCTCTAAAAAATTTTTTATTGGAGTATAGTTGATTTACAATGTTGTGTTATTTTCAGATATACAGCAAAGTGAATCAGTTATATATACACATATATCCACTCATTTTTAGATTCTTTACCCATGTAGGCCATTACAGAGAATTGAGTAGAGCTCCCTATGCTATATAGTAGGTCCTCATTAGTTATTAATTTAATATATAGTAGTGTGTATAAGCAGCAGCAGTGTGTATATGTCAGTTTATTCCTGTTACTTTGGATTTAATTTGTTCTTTTTCTAGCTACTTAAAGTGGAAAGTTAGCTTATTGTTCAAAACTTTTCTTCTTCTGTAATATAAGCAATTAAAGCCATAAATTTCCCTCTAGGGATAGCTTTAGCTATATCCCACATATCATGATATGTTGTACTAGCTTCTGGTTTAAGATATCTTAAAATTTCTCTTATGATTTTTTGATTAGTAGTGTGTTATTTAATTTCCAAATACTTGGGGCCTTTCTAGATTTCTTTTACAACATATTCCATAAAATATCAGCACTTTAATATTTATTTATGTCATCATCCAGCATATGGTTTATCTCAAGGAACATTCTTGTGTCCTTGAAAAGAAACATCTGTATTCTGCAGTTTTTGGGTATAGTGTTCTAGACACAGACATGGACAGAAGGAAGACGACGTTAAGATACAGGGAAGACAAGCTCCAGAGGGAACTAACAGAGCCAGCACCCGGATATCACACTTCCAGCCTCCAGAACAATGAGAAAGTAAATTTTTGTTGTGTGAGCCACACAGTCTGAGGTACTTTGTTACGGCCTTGCTAGCAAAGTTATATAGCTACTGAGTGCGTGTATTTAGGATTGTTAAATCTTCTTGATGGAATGAATCTTTAATCAATATGAAATTTCTCTTTATATCTAGTAGTATGCCTCATCTTGAAGTCTACTTTGTCTAATGTTAACATGACTCTACCAGCTTTCTTTTTTTAAAATTAATTTATTTTTTAACTGAAGGATAATTGCTTTATAATAGCATGTTGGTTTCTGCCATATATCAACATGAATCAGCCAGAGGTATACATATGTCCCCCATCTTCTTGTGTGTTCTTATTTTTGTTTCTATTTCATCTTATTATGTGTATTACATACACATGATGTATTTTTCCATCCTTTTATTTGGCTTTATCAGTGTCTGTATGTTTAAAGTATATCTCTTCAGACAGCAGAGATTTGGGTCATTTGTGTCCAATTTGATAATCTCTGCCTTTTAATGGAAGTGTTCAATTCATTTTACAACTAATGTAATTATTGACATGGTTTGGCTTAAATCTACCGTCTTGCCATTTATTTTATATTTGTCCTACCTGATTTTTGTTCTTCTGTCTTCAATTAATTAAGTATTTTTAGTAGTTTATTTTATTTCCTCTATTTGCTTTTTTAGCTCTATCTTTTTGTACAATATTATCAGTTTAGCTCTAGGGGATTACAATATATGCTCTTAATTCATTACATTCTGCAAAGCCAAAGACTTCTTTTCAGCAACGTTTCAGTGACATTTTTTGCTGGTAAACTTTGATGTGTATCCCAAGCTTCTGTGGCAACATGGTTTATCAGGGGTGGTTGCTTTCTTAAGTCGGGTTCCTAAAAGCACATGTTGAAACAGGAGGGAGGTACAAATGATTTATTAAGGAAGTGTTGCCATCCAAAATCTTGGCTTTCTCTGCCCCCCGAAGCCAAATGAAAAATACGGAGACAGAGTTTAGAGGAAATAGAAAGGTGGCTTTTATTCTCAGCCGGCGGAGAGGGGAATGCGGTAGGCCCATCCCTGAAGAACTGTGCCCCCCACCATGAGAGGTTTAGGGGCTTATATAAGGCAAGGGCTCGCAGTCAGGAGAAACAAAGGTGATAGGATCTTGACTTCTTCCTCTCGCATTGTTTCAGCGACAGTCATAAACTGGTGTCAGTTTACTCAATTACAGCAACCCAGGAACTGAGTCTGGCAGTTCAGTGGCCCTGCCACCTTCCTTCTGATATACAATTACACAGGGAAGGGTCTTGTAAGGATAAACACCAGAGAGGGGGTGTATTTAGCAAAGAGTCAAGGGAAAAGAGATGTGAAGTGTAGCTCCTGCAGAGTTAGGGCAGAAAAGCAAACTTAGT
This sequence comes from Oryx dammah, assembly GCF_014754425.2. Classification (NCBI taxonomy): domain Eukaryota; kingdom Metazoa; phylum Chordata; class Mammalia; order Artiodactyla; family Bovidae; genus Oryx; species Oryx dammah. The sequence goes on from NW_024070200.1 coordinate 47,088,511, forward strand.
TAAAGACATGCAGAGTTAGAAGCGGTTAAAGTAAAAAAAAAAAAAAAAAAAAAACAACTAGGAATGTTCAGGCCTGCTCACTGTTCTCTTATATTCTTTGTTCTCAGGAAAGGGAAAGAGAAAAACTCATTCCTCTTTTTTCCTTTTCACTGCAACAGAAGTGCTCCAGGGAAAACAGGAAAGGAATGGGGAAAAGAGGTGCAGAAAGGGAAGAAGCCAGGAAGAGTATGATGTTGGCCAAGCCCCAGCTTCAGCCTGATCCAGGGGGCAGTTCTGAAGGGTAAATTATACCTCACGTAGTTCATCCGTCTTAAACAAGAGATCTGTACGTTCATACTCCTGAACCAACCAGTAGCATGGACCCAGGAGGGAGAAGAACACAAACTCTCAGGGAATTCCTGTTCTGTTTGTATGACGGTGTTCAAAGTAGCCCCCATAGCCCAAGGGAGATGCTCTGAATGAAGTTGCAGTTATAAGCCATTAGAAACCCAAGAAGCTGGAGGATGACAAAATAGAAAGGGTGAAAGGAATTGATTTTGTGATTTATAATAAGAAATATATATATTTGATCTTTGACCCTGTTCCTGGCGTAGGACTCCTAAAATCCCTGGGACTTCCTATGTGATAAAGACACCATAAAGGTGTCTTTTCAAGTTGTGTTAATGAAGTGACTTGGGAAGCTTTTGGGTCATCTAAGGATGAGCCGGTTGCCAGGGGAACAAACCATGTGATTAGAGGTTTTGAACTTTGAGTTCCACCCCGCTGACCTCCAGAGAGGGGAGAGGGGCTGGAGATTGAGTTCAATCACCAATGGTCAATGATCTAATCAATCATGCCCAGGTAATGAAGGTTCCATAAAACCCCCAAAGGACAGGATTTGGAGAGTTTCTGGGCTGGTGAACATGTGGAAATTCAGGGACAGGTGCTCAGAGAGGGCATGCAAGCTCTGCACCCTACCCACACACTTTGCCGTGTGTATCTCTTCTATCTGACTGTTTCTAGTTATATCCTTTTATAAAACACTGGTAATTTACCAAGTAAAATATTTCTCTGGGTTCTAAGCTGCTCTGGCAAATTAATGAAATCCACGAAGGGGGTCATAAAAACCTCCGATCTTGAGTGGTTGGTCGGAAACCCAGGTGAAAACCTGGAATTATGATTGGCATCTGGGGTGGGGGAGAGTCTTGTAAGATTTAGGCTTAAACTGTGGTTATCTATCTTTAGGTAGGTAGTATCAGAACTGGGTTGAATTGTAGGACACACAGCTGATGTGGAAGAATTGCTTGATATATGGGGGGAGAAAACACACATCAGAATTAGAATCAGAGGGACCCAAGGGGATGCAGGTGAAGCACCAACAGCATTTGCTGTAATAGGACAGTTATGCACGAAAGGCCCTTTCCAAAAAAAAATGCTTTGCACAACTTCAGTAGAAAGTCAGTTAATACATGATTTATTTTCAGTGTGTGCCTCTGGGAGCATAGTGGGAAGTTTCATGGGTCAAACCCATTAATATATCAGGATGAGAAAGTCTTGCCTCTTTGATAACCACTCATCGTATACTCCCAAGAACTAAGAGCAAGATCTAGGCCATCTGACTCAGGTTTCTGTGTATATATTGGCCGACATAGTTTTTAAGATACTATTTTGTCATTTTACCCCCTTGATGAATCTACAGTGAGAGTTGACAGTTAAATTCTTGCTGTTTCTCAAAGACTTCCAGTTTGACCAATGAAGTGTGTGTTCCATTATATTAAATAATAGTAGTATTTCAAATCTGAGTGTGGTAACTTTTCACAGCTCTTTGATGATGGGAGCATATTATATTTTGCACGTGGTGGTATTTTTGTATATCCCATGAATATGTATATATGTGATCAGTATTTGTTCATCTGGATGAAACCAAACAGAATGATTCTGTTGTGGATTGTCCCCTCCCATTATATCCTTAAAAGTGACAGTACTACCACTCACGAAACATGTTGGAACACACTGATAACTTTTATCAGACTTCCTTTACCATACCCCACCGCCTAATTCACACGAGCCATCCCCACCGATCTTGCCACTAAAGTGAAGATTCTTGGGCGCCATCAAGTGGCCATCTGGGGAATGAAGGTGAGCTGGTTGAAGACCATTTGGCCTCAACAGATGTCCCTGTAAACTTGGAGCCTGGTTTCAGAGCAGAGCAACATTCAAGAAAGTTAAAGCTTCAGAGGAGCCAGCTGAAAAGTGAAGGAAATAAAGCCATAGCCCAAGAAGAGAGAAAATGGTTGCAGTAGCCATGGCATTTTGACTTGGAGCACCTCATAAGACTTCTTTAGAAGACAGAAGGCAGGGAAAGTCATTAATCTAAAGACACTTGGAGACTTTTTTTCATTTTGTTGCTTTCCAGTTGGCCACAAATATGAGCAACCCCAAAGTCAGCTGGAACAAATAAAAACACTGGCAGATTTATATGAAGGGTGTGTGATTTGAGGAAAACAGTCAGTTCATCACCTATGCAGACGTCACACATCTAAGGGGAACATCGAAGGGGAATGAGCACTGAAACCAATGAATAGAGCCATCTGTGTAAAAGTCGACAGTACGACGTCCTTCCATCTTTCTCCTCTGCCCTCCTCAGCCCAGATCACCGTCAGAAGAAGGTGGCTGCAGTTCCAAAAGAAAATGACTCTGTGGGGGTCTGTGAGGGGGAATGAAGAAACTTTTCTCAGAAGTTTCCCCAGGAGATTCCTCCCCATATCTCACTGGCAGAACTGTATTCATATTGGATCAATCCCCTTTCGGGGGAATGGTACGCAATTAATCAAGATTTGCCCCTGGACAAGGAATAGTGGTAGTTTCTAGGGGAGGAGGGATATCTATAGAGATATCTGCAAGAAATCGAGATTCTGTTAACAAAAAAGAGGGGAGAAGGGTTGTATAAAGGCAAACAGGTATGTTTTCAAAAACAGTAAGACAAGTACGAGGTTTTGAATATGTTGGAGTTGGAAGTGAAATTGCTGGATTTAGTTGCTGGGACAATGTGTAAGGGCAAAATGACCAGCCAAGATGAGTGAAATGTAATACTAACATACTTGGACAGTAGATAGGAATTGTATTTTGGTTTTCAGAAGGAGTGCTGTACCTGAAGAGGAGCAGACCTCTCCCCATTTAGAGGTAGTCATGGACAGATGTGAGAGTTGGCTCATAAAGAAGGTGGAGCACCAAAGAAGTGATGCTTTCAAACTGTGGTGCTGGAGAAGACTCTTGAGAGTCCCTTGGACTGCAAGGAGATCCAACCAGTCAATCTTAAAGGAAATCAGTCCTGAATATTCATTGGAAGGACTGATGCTGAAGCTGAAGCTCCAGTACTTTGGCCACCTGATGGAAGGAGTTGACTCATTGGAAAATATCCTGATGCTGGGGAAGTTTGAAGGCAAAAGAAGAGGGTGGTAAAGAATGAGACGGTTAGATAGCAACCCCAACTCAATGGACATGAATTTGAGCAAACTCCAGGAGCTGGCGGAGGGTGGAGGAAGCTGGTGGGGTACTGTCCCTGGGGTCACAAAGAGTCTGACACGACTTTTGACTGAACAATGAACAGCAACAAAGACAAAAACAGGAGACTCCAATGAGACAGACGTCTATGGTTCTGGACAGAACTCAGGCTAGAGGCACATCTGGTGCCACCGACTGTACAGAGGATTATAACAGCAATGGGAACTTGTCTCCATTAGTCTTTGTACAACAAGCGCAAATATTGCTTTTTAATGGCAGAAAAGAGTGAATTGCTTACTATAGAATCAAGGGTACCTAATGCGTGGGCTGACAGGACTTGTTTAAGGGAAGAAAATCCATTTAGATTTTAAGACCTAGGTAATCATTTAATGTGGTTAGCTTGAGTTAGATGCAGTAGAGGTTTTATATTTGAAGTATGATTTAATATTTACTGTCAGCAAAAGCCAGACCTGTCCAAGAAGGTATGCATTTGTGAGACTGTGGTGAGCCCGGGTCCCTTGAGGATGGCTACTTCCCTAGAAGGAAATGAACGTCTCTCTTTTTTTTTTTCTGATCTGTCATGTCCAATTAATGGGCTTGGGACAGGCATAATTGTAATTTATTTTAGAGTCTTTGTGGCCCTTGACAGCACAAGACGAAAGAGAATAAGAAATCTCATTTGGGCCTTTTAGTGAGGAGGAGGCCAACAGAAGGCTGTTAACATATTGGATGAGAACAGTTTCCAGGAAACGTTACATTATTTAAATCACTTTTAAGAACTAATGCAGGAGTTGCAGGCTGAAACTGCAGATTAAACATTCACATCTAGATTCATTCCCTCTAAAACTCCGGCTAAAATCATAGTAATTTTTTTAAACTACAATATATCCACAAAGATGAGAGAACATCTTTAGAGAACTGCTGTCTTCTCTAAGACAGCAGCAACAACATTTTGGAAGTTAGACAGCAGAAGAGGAATGGTGACTTTTAGCAGATCCAGGAAGAGACAGGTCCTGGACTAGTAGTGGGCAAAAGTGAAAACCAACCCAGTTAATATGGAATTCTGAAAAGGCACAGCCACTGAGAGAACCAGATATCTCTGGAACTGGGAGTAAAGAAGTGTATAAGTTAATGAGGATTGGGCAAAAGCAGCTTGAAAGATCCCTAGACCCCCCTACCCCACCGCATATATTTGGGCTGGATTCCCCATTACTTCACTCCTTATGACCATATTTTCTTTTAATTCCTTGAACACATTTTGTTTTAGGTTTTTGAACATATTTATAATAATTTCCTTAAGGTAAGGTAAGGTAAGGTGAAGTCGCTCAGTCGTGTCCGACTCTTTGCGACCCCGTGGACTGTAACCTACTAGGCTTCTCCGTCCATGGGATTCTCCAGGCAAGAATACTGGAGTGGATTGCCATTTCCTTCTCCAGGGGATCTTCCTGACCCAGGGATTGAACCCGGGTCTCCCGCATTGGAGGCAGAAGCTTTAACCTCTGAGCCACCTCTTTGCTAAATTCAGCATCTGGGCCATCTTGCGGTCAGTTTCTATTGACTCTTTTTTGTTGTTTTTACTATGGTTCACATTTCCTTGTTTTTGTTTTTGATGTATGTAGAAATTTTAGACAATTTAATGGACACTGTGGCTGGTACATTTTAGAGGCTCTAGATTCTGTTATCTGCTTGACTTCTAGTATCTATTTTACCCTTAACTTAGTAGCAGTCTCTCTCTGGAAAGCCTCAGGTAGTCTTCTCATATACATGTGCATCCCGGGAGTCAAGTATTCACAGGGGACCCCCGCACACACATAGACTTTTGCCTCCCACACTCCATAGCAACATCTTTGTCAGGGCCATGACCTGTAGACTGTAGCTGTTTCAACAACCCTGAGCTCTGATCTCTGTCTCTTCAACTCAGCAAGGCATTCCTACTTTGCTAGGACTTCAGCTTGCTGTGCTATGGTTGAAAACTGTTTTCCAGCCGAGAACAAAAATGATTTGGGGGCACATCTAATGAGTTTCCCTTCTCTCAAGGATCAGTGGCAGGTACTGGCTGTTGTCCAAGGCAAATGAGAATGGTTGCCCTTTTTTTTTTTTTTGTCCAGTTTTATGGTTGTTTATGGGAGGGAGGCTAATCTGGTACCAAAGATTATATCATAGCTGGAACCCTTCCTTACCTGATATGCTTTTAAAAATGTATTTCTTTATTTGGCTGCACTGGGTCTTAGTTGTGGCAAGCAACTTTACCTGTGACATGCGGACACTTAGCTGTGGCATGTGGGATCTAGTTCCTCAACCAGGGATCAAATCCAAGCCCCCTGCATTGGGAACATGGGTTCTTAGTCACCATACGACCAGGAAAGTCCCTTACTTGACACACTTTTATTTCTTTCTTTTATCATCCCTTCCCCTCCACTTCATCAATTTAAGCCGGTTCTATGTTTATTGGCTCAGGGGAAAGATAAAGTGATAATGAAAGTAGAAAAGAATAGTCCAAAAATATAGTTCAAAAAAACTCAACCTATTGAGAAGGTAGGGTTCTCCAAGGAGATCAGACAAAAGCCCTTTAAGCCTTAAGCAGGGAGAAAGAGAAATGAGAGATTGATTTCTAATAGCAAGGATGAAGTGTGTTCAAGAAAACAAAGTCCTGGGCTTCCCTGACAGCTCAGTGGTAAAGAATCTGCCTGCTAACGCAGGAGACACAGGTTCAATCCCTGGTCTGGGAAGATCCCACATGCCGTAGAGCAACTAACCCCATGTGCCACAACTACTGAGCCTGTGCTCTAGAGCCCAAGAGCCGCAACTACTGAGCCCTCGTGCCACACTACTGAAGCCGGTGTGCACTAAAGTCCGTGCTGTGCAACGAGAGAAGCCTGAGCACTGCAGCCAAGAGTAGACCCCTCTTGCTGCACCAAGAGAAAGCCCAAGAGCAGCAACGAACACCCAGGGCAGCCAAAAAGAAAAATAAACAAAAAGTTTGTAATCAAGAGCACCATCATGTCTCTTTATAGAGAGCTTTACATCCCTGATCTCATTTAAGCTCATTTCATTTAATGAAAGTCCTTTACCTCATACTCCCTCTGATGCTTCTTCTGACATACAGATGTACCTGCTTGAGGAAAAAATGCTAATAAAAGTGTACATTTACATTTATTATGCTAAGGGCTTTATGTCACTTAATCTTCATGCTAAAGCGATGAGATATATACTATTATCTTCATTTTGCAAATATGAAAACTGTATTTCAGAGTTAGACAATGAATGTGATTTTTAGATTCAAATCCACTAGAAGCTTTACTTTATATTACTTGCAATCTGTGGAAGAAAACGAGGTCCAAGAGTCTAGTAGGAATGTCTGTGATAGGATTCACAAAGTGAGTTTACTTACAATTTAAGTAAACAAATTCCCTTGTATCTGCTACAACAAACATTCGAAGATGAAATGAATAATCTTCTTGGCTAAATATTGTATGCTGGGAAGACATCAAACAAAAACTTTGTAGTTAGCATTGTTCTTTCTATTCCTTTATCTTTCTGTACTTTAGTTTGGATATTTTCAATTGGCCTGTCTTCAAGTTTACTAATCTCTTGCCTCTGCTGTGTCTGGTCTGTTGCTCAGCACATCTGAATGCTTCCTTTCAGATATTGTTAATCCTAGAATGTTCATTTGGTTTTTATATATTTACATATTCTCTGTTGAAAGTTCATAGCTTGCCACCATTTGTTCATTGATCCTCCTGTTTTCTTTAACATATTTCTATGGTTATTTCATTGTTAAAATTTATTTTATTGAAGTATAGTTGCTTTACAATGTGTTAATTTCTGCCATATGGCAAAATGATTCAGTTTTATGTATATACATTCTTTTTCACATTCTCTTCCATCATGGTTTATCACAGGACATGGAATATAGTTCCCTGTGCTATGCAGTAGGACCTTGCTGTTTATTCATTGTATAAATAATCATTTGCATCTGCTAATCCCAAACTCCCAATCCACCTCTCTCCTGTCCTCCTCTACCCCTTGACAACCACACATCTGTTCTCTATGTCTGTGAGTCTGTTTCTATTTCAAAAAAGTTTATTTGTGTCATATTTGAGGTCCAACAAAGGTCCGTCTAGTCAAAGCTATGGTTTTTCCAGTGGTCATGTATGGATGTGAGAGCTGGACTGTGAAGAAAGCTGAGCACTGAAGAATCGATGCTTTTGAACTGTGGTGTTGGAGAAGACTCTTGAGAGTCCCTTGGACTGCAACCAGTCCATCCTAAAGGAGATCAGTCCTGGGTGTTCTTTGGAAGGAATGATGCTAAAGCTGAAACTCCAGTACTTTGGCCACCTCATGCGAAGAGCTGACTCATTGGAAAAGACTCTGATGCTGGGAGGGATTGGGGGCAGGAGGAGAAGGGGACGGCAGAGGATGAGATGGCTGGATGGCATCACTGTCTCGATGGACAAGAGTTTGGGTGAACTCCGGGAGCTGGTGATGGACAGGGAGGCCTGGCGTGCTGCAGTTCATGGGGTCGCAAAGAGTCAGACACGACTGAGTGACTGAACTCAACTGAACTGAAACATAGGTGATATTATATGGCATTTTCCTTTCTTTCTGACTTCACTCAGTATGATAACTTCCTAGTCTATCCACGTTGTGGCAAATTGCATCATTTCATTCTTCTTTGTGGCTGAGTAGTGTTCCAGTGTGTATATAGGCCACATCTTTATCTAGTCATCTGTCAACGTGTTTGGTTGCTTCCATGTCTTAGCTATTCTACATGGTGCTGTAATGAACATTGGGGCACATATATGTTTTTGAATTATATTAATAGTTTTTTTTTCTGAATGTGTGCCTGAGACTGTGACTGCCAGACCATATGACAACTCTATTTTCAGTTTTTGGAGGAGCCTCTGTATTTTCTGTAGTGAAAATATGGCTGCACCAGTTTATATTCCCTTAAATGGTTATTTTAAAGTCCTTAATATCCAGAGCAGATACGGGTCTACGTCTATCGCCTCATTTTTCCTCTTGATTGTCAGTCACATTGTCCAGTTGTATTAGTTTCCCACTACTAGTTAATAAATTACTACAAATTTAGAAGTCTAAGACAACAGTGATTTATTATCTTATAGTTCTGGGGGTCAGAAATCCAAAATCAGTCTCATTGGGCTAGAGTCAAGGTGTCAGCAGGGTGGGTCCCCTCTGGAAACTATATGGAAGAATCCTTTTCCTTGTCTTTTTCAACTCTGATGGCCACCTGCATCCTTAGGCTTGTGGACCCTTGTCCACATAACTCCAAACTCTCATATCCATCCTTTCACCTACTACTGACTCTGACCTTGTGATTTTATTGGGCCCACCTGGATAAGCCACAATACTGTCTCCATCTCAAGATCCTGAGTCACATCAACAGAGTCCCTACAGGTTCTAAGAATTAGGACAGACACATCTTTGGGAGGATATTGCTCAGTCTACCATACTGGCTTTTTCTATGACTTGCAATTTTTTTGTCATATGCCAAATATTGTATATGAAAGAATCACAGATACTGAAGTTAACCATATTCCCTGCTAGCGTGTGTGTGTGTGTGTGTGTGTGTGTGTATGTGTGTGTGCTCAGTTGTGTCGGACCCTTTGCGACCCCATGGACAGAGGAGCCTGGCAGGGGTTTTTCAGGCAAGAATACTGGAGCGGGTTGCCATTTCCTACTCCAGGGGATCTTTCCAACTCAGGGGTCAAACCCACGTCTTTTGTATCTCCTGCACTGGCAGGCAGATTCTTTACCAACTGGGCCAGCTGAGAAGCCCATTTTCCCCTAGAGGGTTGACTTCTCCTCTGTTAGACAATATATCTTAAAGGGATGGAGGCCTCAATGAAATCAGGAACTGAGCTGAGCTGGGTGAGCTGCAGCTTTAGTTGGATTCAGTCCACCTCTGATTTTAGTTCTCTTGAGTATGAGATCTATCTTGTGTTTTTGCAGGCTCTTCTTCCCAGTGAGACTCCACCCTCCAATTACCAAACGACTTCGGACCTTATGCTACCTTTCCAGCCCAGGTCCCCAGCCAGGCCCTACCCCAGTCTCACCATCATCACCCCTAATCTACCCTGTCACTCAGCAAATATCCCGTAGGAAAAAGAGCCTCGCATCTAGATTCTAGTCTATAATAGGAGCCTGAGTGGCCTCAATCGTTCAGTGTAAACCAAACCCAATCTTCAGCACGGCAGTGACTCAGGGAACAAATGACCAACAATCTCAGCTCATCTAGAACGAGATCTTCCTTCTCTGTTCCTACTGCTCTCTGAAGTCTTTTCTGACTTTTATTTTTTTTATGTATTTTGGCTGTGCTGGGTCTTCGTTGTTGCTTGGGCTTTCCTCTAGTTGCAAGGAGCTGAGGCTACTCGCTAGTTGCAGTGCATGACTTCTCACTGCAGCGGTTTGTCTTGGTGTCGATCCCAGGCTCTAGGGCATGTGGGCTTCAGTAGTTGCCACATGTGGGCTCAACAGTTTCTGCACTTGGGCTCTAGAGCACAGGGTCAATAGTTGTGGTTCACAGGCTTAGTTACTCTGAGGCATGTAGGATCTTCCCGATCGAACCTGTGTCTCTTGCACTGGCAGGTGGATTCTTTATACTGAGTCACCAGAGAAACGCTCTGATGTCTTTTAAATTGTGAGTTTTGTACTTTATCCTTTTTTTTTTCTTTGCAGTTATTGCCACACAAATGAAGACCTACTAATACTGACTACATCCTACACAGAAGCAGAAGTTCTTTATGGATAACATTGAATATTCTGGGAAGAACTTTGTAGTTACCACTAGGTATCTCAGAAAGCTTCTTGCATCTCCTTAGCAAACATAACAAAAGACAGACTATGCATAGCTTTAAATTTAATTAAGATCTTTTCCCATCTACTTGGTCTCTTGACTGTGTTCTGTTTACTTTGCTCCCAAGTGGTTAGAACTGTAAATATACTTATCTTACATATTTTGAAAATTTAATGTATTTGGTATAATAGGATTTGTTCTTACTAAGGCTTTTACAATACCATTGCAACCTCTAGTTTTTATTTTAAATTATGTAATTAATACTATTAAAAGATAACAATCCCAAATGTACAAGTGTAAAAAGATATGAAAGGTTATATAGTGAAGCTATGGAAGCTGCTATTTTATGCCTAACATGTGTAGCTGAGGCCACACATGGCCCCTAGCACTGGCTGCTTGGAAAATGCCCCTAGGTGGAGAGGGGTTGCTGTTTTCTTAGACTCTGCAATTGTCTGTTTAATGTCTACTAATCACAAGGCCAAACGAACAGCCAAAGTTGTCTAGCTCTCCTCTGGTATCTAAATCAAGGCCAGGTAGCAGACATTCAGGGACAGCTCCAAAGCCGTAAAGTTCAAAAGAATTCTTTAAACTAGCTGATCTTAACTACTGGGCTGGAAGTTTCTTAGAACTTCTTGGCTAACCCAATATTTTCCCTGATATATCTGCCCTTTCCTGGAGAAACCCTGGTAAAGGCTTTGACTGGGGCATCCCCTTGTTCCTTTCTGACTCCTGACCAGACCTGGTGCTTCCCCATATGGCCCCATGGGATGTTTCTTGGGAAACATAAGTAATAAATTCTTCGAATGGCATGACTTCTTTCCATGCCATCACTCAGTCACTTCCAAAACTTAAAATTCTGCAGTTATAGTCGAGACAAGAACTGCCATTGCCGAACACCAGCCTTGTGCATATATGTGTGTCTGTGTGTGTGTTAAAGCACATGTGATATAAACTTTACTTCTCTGACCATTTCTATACAGTTCCATGGCATCAACTGCGTTTGCATTGTTCTGCACCCACCACTACTGTGCAACTGAAGAACTTATCACCACCCCAAACAGAAACACTGCCTATTAAACAGTAACTCCTTATGACACCCCCTCACCCCCAAATCCTAGTAACCATTACTCTGCTTTCTCTCTCTGAATTCTAAGTACCACATATAAGCAGAAATCATAGAATATTTGTCCTTTTGTGACTGACATTTCACTTAGCATAATGGTCTTGAAGTTCATCCATCAGTTCAGTTCAGTTGCTCAGTCGTGTCCGACTCTTTGCGACCCCGTGGACTGCAGCATGCCAGGCTTCCCTGTCCATCACCAACTTCCGGAGCTTATTTAAACTCATGTCCACCAAGTTAGTGATGCCATCCAACCATCTCATCTTCTGTCGTCCCCTTCTCCCCCTGCATTCAATCTTTCCCAGCATCAGGGTCTTTTCCAATCAGTCACTTCTTCACATCAGGTGGCCAAAATATTGGAACTTCAGCTTTTAGCATCAGTATTTTCAATAAATATTCAGGACTGATTTCCTTTAGGATTGACTGGTTCAATCTCCTTGCAGTCCAAGGGACTCCCAAGAGTCTTCTCCAATGCCACAATTCAAAAGCATCAATTTTTTGGCGCTCAGCTTTCTTTCTTCTCACATCCATAGATGACTACTGGAAAAACCATAGCTTTGACTAGATGGACCTTTGCTGGCAAAGTAATGTCTCTGCTTTTTAATATGCTGTCTAGGTTGGTCATAACTTTTCTTCCAAGGAGCAGGCATTTTTAAATTTCATGGCTACAATCACCATCTGCAGTGATTTTGGAGCCCCCCAAAATAAAATCTGTTACTGTTCCCATTGTTTTCTCTTCTATTTGCCATGAAGTGATGGGACCAGAGGCCATGATCTTAATTTTCTGAATGTTAAGTTTTAAGCCAACTTTTTTCACTCTCCTCTTTCACTTTCATTAAGAGGCTCTTTAGTTCTTCTTTGCTTTCTGCCATAAGGGTGGTGTCAGCTGCATGTCTGAGGTTATTGATATTTCTCCTGGCAATCTGGATTCCAGCTTGTGCTTCATCCAGCCCAGCATTTCTCAAGATGTACTCTGCATATAAGTTAAATAAGCAGGGCGACAATATACAGCCTTAATGTACTCCTTTTCCTATTTGGAACCAGTCTGTTGTTCCATGTCCAGTTCTAACTGTTGCTTCTTGACCTGCATACAGATTTCTCAGGAGGCAGGTCAGGTGGTCTGGTATTTCCATCTCTTGAAGAATTCTCCACAGTTTGTTGTGATCCACACAGTCAAAGGCTTTAGCATAGTCAATAAAGCAGAAGTAGATGTTTTTCTGGAATTCTCTAGGTTTTTCAATGATCCAGCAGATACTGGCAATTTGACCTCTGGTTTCTCTGTCTTTTCTAAATCCAGCTCGACCATCTGGAAGTTCATGGTTCACATACTGTTGAAGCCTGGCTTGGAGATTTTGAGCATTACTTTGCTAGCATGTGAGATGAGTGCAATTGTGTGGTAGTTTGAGCATTCTTTGGTATTGCCTTTCTTTGGGATTGGAATGAAAACAAATCTTTTCCAGTCCTGTGGCCACTGCTGAGTTTTCCAAATTTGCTGGCATATTGAGTGAAGCACTTTCATAGCATCATCTTTTATGATTTGAAATAGCTCCACTGGCATTCCATCACCTCCACTAGCTTTGTTCATAGTGATGCTTCCTGAAGCCCACTTGACTTCACATTCCAGGATGTCTGGCTCTGGACGAGTGATCACACCATCGTGGTTATCTGGGTCATGAAGATCTTTATTGTATAGTTCTTCTGTATATTCTTGCCACCTCTTCTCAATATCTTCTGCTTCTGTTAGGTCCAAACCATTTCTGTCCTTTATTGTGTCCATCTTTGCGTGAAATGTTCCCTTGTTATCTCTAATTTTCTTGAAGAGATCTCTAGTCTTTCCCATTCTATTGTTTTCCTCTATTTCTTTGCATTGATCACTAAGGAAGGGATTTCTTATCTTTCCTTGCTATTCTTTGGAACTCTGCGTTCAAATGGGTGTATCTTTCCTTTTCTGTGAGAGTTGGACTACAAAGACAGCTGAGTGCCAAAGAATTGATGCTTTTGAACTGTGGTGTTGGAGAAGACTCTTGAGAGTCCCTCAGACTGCAAGGAGATCCAACCAGTCCACTCTAAAGGAGATCAGTCCTGGGTGTTCATTGGAAGGACTGATGCTAAAGCTGAAACTCCAGTACTTTGGCCACCTCATGCGAAGAGTTGACTCATTGGAAAAGACTCTGATGCTGGGAGGGATTGGGGGCAGGAGGAGAAGGGGATGACAGAGGATAAGATGGCTGAATGGCATCACCTACTCGATGGACGTGAGTTTGGGTGAACTCCGGGAGTTGGTGATGGACAGGGAGGCCTGGAGTGCTGCCATTCATGGGGTTGCAAAGAGTCGGACACGACTGAGTGACTGAACTAAACTGAACTGAACTGAACTGCATTTTGGACTCCTGTTGCCTATGATGGCTACTCCACTTCTTCTAAGGGATTCTTGCCCACAGTAGTAGATATAATGGTCATCTGAGTTAAATTCACCCATTCCAGTGGAAGTCAAGAGATACCTGGAATAACAGACAAATTTGGCCTCGGTGTACAAAACGAAGCAGGTCAAAGGCTAACAGAGTTTTGTCAAGAGAATGCACTAGTCATAGCAAACATCTTCACCCATCTTGCCTTTTGAGATGGCAGAGTAGAAGGATATGTGCTCATCTCCTGGGAGAACCCCAAAATTACAACTCACTGCTGAACAACCATCAACAGGAGAATGTTGGATCACACCAAAAAAGATACCCCATGTCCAAGGGCAGAGGAAAGCCCAAGTAAGACATTAGGAGGGGCAAAATTGCATTTAAAATCAAACCCCGTACCCACCAGAGATGATTGGAGCTCTAACAAACCTGGTGAGCACCAGGACACAGAGACCACACAGAAACTGAGCCAGAACTGTGTCTGAGTGTCTCCTGTGGAGGTCTGGGTCAGCAGTGGCCCGCTGCAGAGGCAGGGGCTCTGGGTGCAGCAGACCTGGGTCTGGCATAAGCCCTCTTGGAGGAGGTCGCCGTTAACCCCACCATAGAGCTCCCAGAACTTACACAGGACTGGGGAAACAGACTCTTGGAGGGCACAAACAAAAGCTTGTGCACACCAAGACCCAGGAGAAGGGAGCAGTGCCCCCGCAAAAGACTGACCCAGACTTGCCTGTGAGTGTTCAGGAGTCTCCAGCAGAGGCATGGGTTGGCGGTGGCTTGCTGTGGGGTCGAGGGCACTGAGTGTGGCATTGCATGGACCTTCTGAGGGAGGCTGCCATTATCTTCATTGCCTCCACCATAGTTTGGCCTCAAGTCCAACAACAGGGAGGGAACACAGCTCCACTCATCAACAGAAAATTGGATTAAAGATACACTGAGCATGCCCCCACCCATCAGAACAAGACCTAGTTTCCCCCTCAGTCAGTCTCTCCCATCAGGAAGCTTCCATAAGCCTCTTATCCTTATCCATCTGAGGGCAGACAGAATGAAAACCACAATCACAGAAAACTAACCAATCTGATCACATGGAACACAGCCTTGTCTAACTCAATGAAATTATGAGCCATGCTGTGTAGGGCTACCCAAGACAAATGGGTCATGGTGGAGAGTTCTGACAAAATGTGGTCCCCTGGAGGAGGGAATGGCAAACCACTTCAGTATTCTTGCTTTGAGAACTCCATGAACAGCATGAAAAGTTCATTCATGTTGTGGCATATATCAGAATTTCATTCCTTCTTAAGATCGAATAATATTCCTTTGCATGTATAGACGACATTTGTTTATCCATTCATCTGCCAATGGACACTTGGGTTCTTTCCACATTTTGACTATTGTGAATAATGCTGCTATGAGCTTTGGTGTGCAAGTATCATTCTCTACATAAGAGCCAGAAAGAATTTTCTAAAATGTAAATTTATTCAGTCCCTTCCTTCATAAAAACCTTCTATGGTAATGGTGAATTAAACTGCAATGAGATACCATAGAATAACTACAGATAGCTAAAATGAAAAAGATTGACAATTCCCAGTGTTGGCAAGGATGCAGAAAGTAAGAAACTCATATGGTGTTGGTGGGAGTGTAAAATGGTACAATCACTTTGAAAACAAGTCCGTTTTCACAAAAGTTACTCCATGACTCAGAAATTCCATTCCTAGATACTTACCAAGAAAAATTAATGCACTTATTCACAAAAAAATTTATACAAAGGCATCCATAGCAGCTTTATAATAGGCAAAGGGAAAAAATTAAAATGCCCATCAGCAGATGAATGGATAAACAAACTGTACTGTGTTCATACAACTGCAGACTGTTGTTAAAGAATAATTTTAAAAATCTAGTTTAATCAAGGCTCTCACATAGATTATAAAATGAATGTATTAAAGGTTTTATTAATATTTAAGTCATTAATTATTGAGACCCAGGAAGATATTAATAAAGTTCAAAGAAAAGTTCAAAGTACTGCAGGCAGGCACATAAAAATGATGAATAATGAAATGTTTTACAAATAGATGCAAAACCTGGCAGAACTGATCAAACCCACAGTGCAGTAATAAAATACATTGCACTGAACACAATTTGCATTGCTATACACAGTATTAGATCTTTAAAAACACCAAGTTATTTCCATGACAATGAAAGGTATGGAACACTCATCAAGTCAGATATCCCCAAAGGGTGTGCTAGCAGCACCATGGTTTCACTGGATACCCAATTTTTAAACCATTTCAGAGCTCATGTTTTTAGACCATTTCAAAATTTTCCCATTTTCCTCTACATTACACAGTAATAAAAGAGAATGAACTACTGGTACACAGACAGATGAAGCTTGAAGATACTATGTTCAGAAAAAAAAAAAAGGGCAGAAATTAACTCCACAATGGAAGTTCCACAAGAGAATCTTTGGGGTGCTGGAAATGGTAAATAACTTGAGGGGTGGAGATACATTTATTTATATATATATGCATACATAGCTATATACATATATATATAAAATCATTGATTTTACTTGAGTAGTACACAAACGTCTCCCTATCTCACTTGCTATTTGTCGTCAGCGTGAAGTCCAAACTGAGGTGTGTCATCTGTTTCCTCTAATGTGTAATTTCTATTTTCCCCTTTTCTGATAGTTTCTTAAAGCTACCTTACGTAGCTTTCCATCTCCCAGCCTTTGCCTACAGATCGTACATGCTATTTATCACTCAGCTATCAGCACACCTTTTGAAATCCTCACCTAACCTGACAAATCTGCCCCCCTAGGTACCTCTGTAACATAGGTTAGCATTGTTACCGCTTGTGTTGTCGTCATAAAGTATACAAGTGTCTGCCTCCTCAAAAGATGTCTAAACGAATGTATGCTCCTTAAGGACACTGTCCAGGGTCTGGCACAATGCCTGGCACTGGACAAGAGCATAAAGTTGAAAGACAGTGAAGAAAAAAGTGAAAGGAGAATTCAGGCAGTGTGTGGTTTAGGCGATTTCAGCTGAGCGTCAAACTTTATTGAATTCTGAGAGAGGATCCTACTTGTGGTATCCTTTGAATTTAAAAGTTACCGCTTTATTCTTTTGGTAAATTATTCACTCTGTTCTTTTATCCCTATCCTGCTTCCTGTTTGATCATTTTGCTATTAAAAGTCTGCTTGACTGACTCTGCTTTAGCTTTTTTCCTAGAGTAATTCAACAGCGATGTGTTCTGATTGTCCCATTAGGCTTTGTTTCTGAACATTTAAAAAACAGATTTAGATAGCTAATGGGAAGCTGCTGTATGGCACAGTGAGCTCAACTCTGTTCTCTGTGATGACCTAGAGGGGTGCCGTGGGGGTGGTGATGAAGGAGGGAGATTCAAGAGAGAGGGGATATTATGTATACATACAGCTGATTCACTTTTGTTGTACAGCAAAAACACAACATTGTAAAGCAATTATACTCTAATTTTAGAAAATGGAAAAAAAAACCTAGCAGATTTTACTCACAAAATAGGACTGAAACAGATTTTTCAGTTTTTTTAAAAGGAGAAATAAATTCATTTCTTTAGGAAGTAAAGAAAATCTGGCATCAGAGGGCCCACAGTCCCGATGGAAAAAAATCACTTGGAGCCTCAGCACGGGTTTTCACTCAGCTACTGCACATGTCCCTGCATGCATCTGAGTTTGACACCCTTTTGTCCATCAATGACAATTTCCAGTTGCTCACTTAGAACATACTGTGTGGGGTAGAGGCCAGAGTTACCAAGCAGGTGGAGAGGACAGGAGTGAAAGTCTCAGAGACAGAACCAAAAAGACCAGGGCGCAGAGCCTTGGCGGGGCCTATGGGAACTCAAAAATCTCAGGCTCCCCTTAAACGCTGGGGTTTTCAATTCAGCCACAGTCGGGTTCCAGGAGCCTTTCTCATTTACAGCCTTTTGCAACACACTCTGTAACTCACTAAAAACAAAGGACTCTGCCAAGGCCGGAAGCCCGGGGGGGATTAACTGTAGTCATCTGACCTCGAATTCCGGGCTTTGATTGGGCTTTGCGAATACGTGCCCCTCGGCCCTGTACGCGCATCCCGCCCCAGCAGCCCACGGGGCGGGGGACAGGTGCCACCGAGGGACAGTATTGGTCGGCTTCTTCGGGACGCAGCCAATCGGAATCTGTCGGCTTCCGGCGCGAAATGAGCTGGCGCGCGGTCCTGGGGCTGTGGCAGCGACGCGGGTAGTTTAGATCCTGGTTCCGCCCGCTTCCAGACTGTAGGAGAGGTGAGTTCCCGCACACGCCGACTTACGGGTTGTCCGCCTGGCCCAGCTCCGTTCCTGGCTATCCGGCCCAAGGATGGAGAAGGAGGCCTCTCCGGTTCCTCCCGTTGTCTCCCTCGGTTCGGCTAGGCCAGAGTCCGGAGTCCTCCAGTCCCGCGAGCGGCTTGAGAGGAGATTCTCAGATTCGGATACAGAGGCCCGGGGGCGGGGGCTGACTTTACCAAGCTGTCCCAGGGCGTCGGGGGCAGAGCCGGCCTAGCACCCACTGTGTTCTTGTTCGTGTGCTCCAGTGCCTGCCCTGATGCCTGGCACAGAACAGTCACTGTCTAGGTTCCTGGCACTACCCCGTTTCTCTACCGAGGGAAAACCAAATCACTGTACTTCTCTAAATGGTCTTCCACAAGCATGAGCCAGGCAGTGGTGTTTTGAGTGTCTGTACCACGTGCCCGGCACCCCTTTATCTTAACTGTAGCTTACCCCCAGCAAAGGGAAATGGCTAAGGGCACAGACTCTATCAGGTTTCCCGAGTTCAGATGCCGGCCTCTGCACATACTAGGTCTGTGACTCTCCAACTCTTAAAGTACCTCAGTTTCCTTCTTATATGAAGGAGATGACCTATTTTATATCTTGGAGTTTTTGTTCGTATTGAACCGACTTAATGCTGTTTATGCCAGTAAATGCTTCATAGAGTACTTACTACTTAGTAAGGGTTCTTTTATCACCACCCAGAGAACTAGATAGGATCGTTCTCACTTTAGCCATTGAGACTAGAGCACAAACAAGTGTCTTTGTGAAAGGGCGTTTGGTGATTAAATGCTAGAGATAGGATTTGAATTAAATTGAACTGCCAGACCCCCAAAACACCTTGTACAACCGGAGGATTCCTCTTGTACCTCTTACTTGCCCTTAGGTTACTTGCGACTTTGGACGTCTAGAGGCCTGGAATGGAGCAGGTACCTGACAGCTTGGGCTTCCCTGGTGGTAAAGAATCTTCCTGCCAATGCAGGAGACATGGATTTGATCCCGAGGTTGGGTTGCCCTGGAGAAGGAAATGGCAACCCACTCCAGTATTCTTGCTTGGGAAATCCCATGGATGGAGGGACTTAGCTTGGCGGGCTAGAGTCCATGGGTTTGCAAAAGAGTCAGCCACAAGTTATGGAGCAAAACAACAGCCTGACAGCTCCTGGTGCCACCAGCGTGGATAAATAGCACTCCTGTGCCCCTGTCAAGAGTAAGGAACAATTTATGTAACTGATTCACTTTATCGTACAGCAGAAAGTAACTCAACATTGTAAAGCAATTAGACTTCAGGTTTTTTTTAAAAAAGTTAAGGGACATAGTGAGAGAGGCTGGGTGAGAAAGCCGAAATTGGAGAAGGAAGAGGCAGAGTATTCTGTGTGAAATAATAAATAGAATTAAATTGAAACAACATTTAGTTAGCCAGGCTGCTACCTGTCAAAAAGTAACTTATAGTCTAGGAGGAGGAGAGGAAATTTCTGAATCTTGAATCATTTTCAGCGTCAGTCCCCATGATAACCACCTTATGCATAATATTTCTCATCCTCCCAGCAACTGGGAGCTGTTGCCTTCATTTCACTGATGAGGAAACCCTGGATTTAAAAATTGGAAAAAGACTGTAGTATTAGATGTGCAGTGAAAGAACAATGTGCAGGGAAATTATACACATCCACTTTAGGATAGTCACAATCTCTGGAGAGGAAGATAGGGGAAGTGAATAGGATTTTAAATATATCTGAATCGTTTTATGCCTTTAAAAGAGAAATAGGATAGAGTTTGGACTTTCCCGGTGGCTCTGTGGTAAAGAATTCGCCTGCCAGTACAGGAAATGCAGGTTTGATCCCTGGTTCTGGAATATTCCCCTGGAGATACCCACTCCAGTATTGCCTGGGAAATCTCATGGACAGAGGAGCTTGGCAGGCTACAGTCCATGGCTTCTAAACAACAACAGGACAGAACTTAAATTCTTAAATTTGGTTGGTGGGTACATGGGAATTGTTCTATTTTCTGTACTTTTCTGTATGTTTGAAATATTTAAAATTAAAAAGTTTTTAAGGAAATATGTAAAATTAAATATAAACACTATATTAAATATAGTTAAATAAAGTAGTACTAGTTGGAGAAGGAAATGGCAACCCACTCCAGTACTCTTGCCTGGAAAATCCCATGGATGGAGGAGCCTGGTAGGCTACAGTCCATGGGGTCGCAAAGAGTCGGACACGACTGAGTGACTTCACATTCACTTTCACATTCCTGCAAGGACAAAGTGCAGAGTCTTAACCACTGGACCAGCAGGGAATAGTCCTGTTTGTCTTTCTCTCCAAGTAATAATTTATTATTTTTCTTGCATATGTTAGTAATGCCCTAATTTACTTCTAAGGTTAGGAGAGAGACCTTTGATATAGATAGTAGGTATTTTGGAGAAGGCAATGGCAACCCACTCCAGTATTCTTGCCTGGAGAATCCCAGGGACGGAGGAGCCTGGTGGGCTGCCGTCTATGGGATCGCAGGGTCAAACACGACTGAAGCGACTTAGTAGTAGCACTAGTTAACTATACATTTTAATATGTAGTATTTTTCTTTGAAGTACAGTTGATTTACAGTATTCTGTTTGTTTCAGGTATACAGCATAGCAATTCAGTATTTTTGCGGATTATACTCCATTAAATGTTATTGCTGGATAATGGTAGAAGTCCACCCATATTGCTGCACATGGTGGAATTTCATTTTTTTTTTTATGGCTGAGTATTATTTATTTCTGTGTGTGTGTGTATACACCACATCTTTATTCATTCATCTGCTGATGCATTACTTTGATGTTCTGGCTGTTGTAAATAGTGCTGCTATGAACATTGGGATGCGTGTATCTTTTTGAATTAGTATTTTCATTTTCTCTAGATATATGCCCAGAAGTGGAATTGCTGGATCATATGGTAGTTCAGTTTTTGAGAAACCTCCATATTGCTTTGCTTGATGGCTGCACCATTCCCATCAGTAGTATACAAGGGTTCTCTTTTCTCCACTTTCTCTCCTATATTTATCGTCTGTAGGCTTTTTGATGACAGCCATTCTGACTGATACCTTGAGTCAGACATCACTGATATTGTGAGGCGTTATCTCATTGTTTTGACTTGCATTTTCTCTCATAATTAGCAGTATTGAGCATCTTTTCATGTACTTGTTAGCCATCTGTATGTCTTTGAAAAATATCTGTTTAAGTCTTCTGCCCATTTTTTGACTGGGTTTTTTGTTTACTCAGCACCACTTATTGAGGAGACTCTTCTCCATTGTATATTGTTGCCTTTTTATTATAAATTAATTGATCACAGGTGTGTGGGTTTATTTCTGGGCCCTGTCTCCTGGTGCATTGATCTGTGTGTCTGTTCTTATGCCAGTACTGTGCTGTTTTTGTTTCTGTGGCTTTGTAGTGTAGTCAGAAGTCTGGGAGAGCAATACCTCCAGCTTTGTTCTTTTTTCTCACAACTGCTTTGGCAGTTTGGGGTCTTTTTGATTCTGTATGAATTTTAGAATTATTTGTTCTAATTCTGTGAAAAATTTCATGGGATTGCATTACAGCTGAATGTTACTTGGGTTGTATTTTGTATTTATTCCATTTAAGGGAAGAAAGGATAGAAAAAGAGGTCCATGGATAACTGCAGAGTATTTTGAGGAGCAGAATGCCAAAACCCATTGTGGGTCTCCATTGCCTGTAGCTTGATACGTGAGGCCTTTGAACAGTCTCCTCTAACCCTTGTTAGTCCACGCCAGTCTTTGCACAGATAGGGCATTGACTACTCTTCACAGCTTCCACCCTGTCTGAGAGGTTTCAGTTGTCCTTCAAGATCCAATTCAGTATTCTTTGGAAAGCTGCTCTATGATTTTCCTGAATTTTACCTTCATCTGGGAAGTCATAAGACTTTTAAGAAAAGACTTTATTGTAGGGCTTACCCCATTCCATTATAATTATTTATTGGCATGTCTATTTCCTACTTGTCTAGAAGCTCATTGAGGGTAATAATTATGTCTTGCCTATCTCTGTCCTCTAGTGCCTCCTACAATCCCTGGCACAGAGTGAAAATACAAGTTGAAATCAGCTAGTGGAAGTCCTTGGCATTATGACATAGGGACTTTGTTCTTAAAGAATAGCAAGGGACTATTGAGTTTATCTAAAAAGTCCTATATCTTAATGAACCATGTTCTCAATATCAAGAAGAAATTTTACAGTCATAATCTGTCTTTCACTCACTTCAGCTGTTTTTATTTTCTCATGAAATTTAAATTTTAAAATTTCTAGATAACCTTAGTGTATTCATTATTTATTCCACGTAGCTTCTCAGTCTTTGTGGTTGTCATTTATCTTGTAAATTATCACCGTATTCCATTCTTCTTCTTGTTTTAATAGGTGTGAAATGTTGCCTCATGGTATTATTAGAAAAGTTGAACATTTTTCCATAAGATTATTTTGTATGTGTATATTTTGGTTAACTGTGTATTTATACTCCCTGATCATTTGTTCTTTGGAGCTTTGTGTGTTTTTAATATTAATACTTTATTTGTTATTTGTTGCTGTTTTTTCAAAAAACAATTTGTGTGTGAAAGTAGATCCATTTTTTAAGTACATTGTGTGTGTATATATACATATAAAGAATATAGAGTTTAACTTTATATTAAAATTATGTAAATGTAAAGAATAATTATAAAACTGTAATTACATGTAACTGTCACCCAGATGAAGAAATGTAACATTATCAGTACCCCCACAAGTGTGCTTCCCTCATAACGTCCTCCCTACACTGGAGATAACTATTTCCCTGTTTTTTATAATAATAATTTTATTAACTTACCCATGTATGCACCTATAAGTAATGTAGTTAATTCAGTTTTGCCTGGTTTTGAACTCAGTAAATGGCTTGATGGTTTATGTTTCTACTTTGTCTTTCTTCTTTGATTCAATGTTATGTTTGTGAGATTCTTCCATATTGTAGATACGGGTTCTCCTTTTCTTCTTTAATTTTTTGGCCATGCCGTGTGGCATGGGGGATATTAGTTCCCCCAGGGATAACTAATAGGAACCTTTCTTTGGAAGGAATGATGCTGAGGCTGAAACTCCAGTACTTTGGCCACCTCATGAGAAGAGTTGACTCATTGGAAAAGACTCTGATGCTGGGAGGGATTGGGGGCAGGAGGAAAAGGGGACGACAGAGGATGAGATGGCTGGATGGCGTCACTGACTCGATGGACATGAGTCTGAGTGAACTCTGGGAGATGGTGATGGACAGGGAGGCCTGGTGTGCTGTGATTCATGGGGTCTCAAAGAGTCGGACATGACTGAGCGACTGAACTGAACCGAACCCCAAAATGTCAGCATCTCAGAATGAAAGCAAGTGTTAGTGCCCCACGTAGGCAAAAGGACCTTATTGGCTTAAGGGATCGCACTTGTACCCTCTGCATTGAAAACATCGAGTCTTTACCATTGGCCCACCAGGGAAGGCGCAGATGGAGGTTTTCTAATTTTTTAAATAATTTAATGATTTATAAGAAAAGCTTATTTCGTTGCCATAGAATATTCTGTTGTCTGATTGTGCCTCAGTTTATCCACCGTGCTTTTGATGGCATTTGGGCTGGTTTCCGATTTTGGCTGTTAGTGTTGCTCTGAATGTTCTTGTATATACTCCCTGCTGCACACGTTCTTTAGTTTGTGTATAACTAAAAGTAGAAGCACTGGGTCTAAGGGTATGTATAGGGTTTACTTTTCGATCTGAAGCCAAATGGTCTTCAAAAGTGGTTGCACTCCTACCAGTGTATTAGACTTTTCATTGCCCCACATCCTTTCTAATGTTTGATACTGTGATTTTGTTTTTGCCTGTCAGGTAGGTGTATGTATTTTCTTAAGGTTTTGGTTCCCTGGATTATTAATGAAGCTGAGCACCTTGTATTTATGGACTGTTTTCTCATTTTTAAAGTGACTCTTGAAGTATTCTGTCTTTTCTGTGGAGTTGTCTTTTTCTTGTTTTGTAGGAGTTATTTTTACATTCCACATAGTTGTTTTTATTTGTTATACATATTGCTGATATCTTCTCATCTGTGGCTCTTAAAAGTGGATTTAATATAATTTTAGTCAATTATTTTTTAACATTTTTATTATGAAAAATTTTTTGAATTTTTATTTTATATTGGAGTATAGTTGATTAACAGTGTTGTGATAATTTTAGTTGTTCAGTGAAGTGATTCAGTTATACATAGACATGTATCTATTCTTTCTCAAATTCTTTCCCCATTTAGGTTGTTACATAACGTTGAGCAGAGTTCCTTGTGTTATACAGTTTGTCCTTGATGGTTATGCATTTTAAATATAGCAATGTGTACACTGTCAAACTCTTAAGTTCCTCTCCTCCACCCTACTGTGAAATAATATATATTTCATGGGAAAAAGTGCAGAAAACATCCATATAAACTGTGTTGTTGTTTAGTCGCTAAGGCATGTCCGGCTCTTTTTTGTGACCCCATGGACTGTAGTCCACCAGGCACTATCTATGGGATTTCCCAGGCAAAAATACTGGAGTAGGTTGCCATTTCCTTCTCTAGGGGATCTTAACAACCCAGGGATCGAACTTGCATCTCCTGCCATTAGCAGCCGTGTTCTTTACTGCTGAGCCACCAGGGAAGCCCGTAAGCTTTGTAGGAATGAGTTAACATAGTAGGCCTGAGAATTATCCTTGGAAAGACCTGCACACAAGATTGGCCCTTGACTGGTGTCTAGGAACTCAGCTTTTGGAACCTTTCTTAAGCTAATAAAGTCCTTTTGCCTATGTGGGGCACTAACACTTGCTTTCCTTCTCAGAAGCTGACATTTTGGGGTTAAAGGGTTCCTATGTGACCAGCCCTAGATAAAGACCCTAACCATTGCATCTCTGGTGAGTTCCCTAGGGCAGAAGCATTGCGCACATGTAGCTACGCTTTCCTTGAGAGAGAGCATGCTGTCTAGGAGGGAGAGCGTATGTAAAGCCAGTATGGATTCCTACAGACTGGTGTGTCTTTTTCCCTTTGCTGATCTGATGGTGTGTCTTTACCGCCTGTTGTAACAAAACTTAGCTGTGTATTGGGACTGTATGCCTGGGGGTCCTTCATCACCGAACATGAGGGAGCGGCCTCTGGGGACTCCACCGACAGCATGTTAATGATATGTATCAAAGGAAACACCTCTGTACCCATGTCCCAGGTTAGAACATTGCTAGCACCTTCAAAAGCCTCCTCTCTGCCCCAGTCTCATCCTTATCCCCAAAGAGAACAATTATCCTAACTTGTGTGCTAATCAGGACCTTGCTTGCTTGTGCTTGTCTTCAGTCGTGTCCAACTCTTTGCAACTCCCTCTACTGTAGCCCACCAGGCTCCTCTGTCCATGGGGTTTCCCAGAAAAGAGTACTGGAGTGAGTTGCCATTTCCTCCTCCAGGGGATCTTCCCAACCCAGGGATCTAACCTGAGTCTCCTGCATCGCAGGTGGATTCTTGACCACTGCGCCACCTGGGAAGCCCAATCAGGATGTTATTTTTCTTTATTTTCAGGTGTCAGGTCCTGAAAGTGCAAGTCGCTCAGTCATGTCTGACTCTGCAATCCTATGGACTGTAGCCTGCCAGGCTCCTCTGTCCATGGAATTCTCCAGGCCAGAATACTGGAGTGGGCTGGCATTCCCTTCTCCAGGAAATCTTCCCATCCCAGGGATCAAACTCAGGTCTCACATATCGCAGGCAGATTCTTTACTGTCTGAGCCACCAAGCAAGTTATTTTAAACTAGTTGGCACACAGAATATTCTTAATTAAAATGACACTTCAGTTTTTCTTATCTTTATCTTTTTTGTTAGTACTTTTTATATCTTGTTTGATAAATCTCTTGGTGATTATAAAATTATTCTGTATTCTTTCCCAGAAACTTTATTGTTTTGCCCTTTACATTTAGAGCTGCAGTTCACTTGAAAATGATTTATGTGTGTGGAGTGAACTAGTGTTTAAATTTCAAGTCCTCATGTGTCTGCTGGCGCTAGTCTTCTGACCCTGTAGGTCTTCCAGAGTGTCTTGGCTATTTTTGGAATTTTGCATCACCATATAAACTATACATTCATCTGTTAAATTCCTTCAAGGGGAAAAAATAGAATTTTGATTAGAGTTGCATGAAGTTATACATCAGTTTGGGGAGAATGGGCATCTTGATAGTGTTGTTGTCTTCCAGTCATGACTGTGATTCAAGTATTTGTTTACTCCTTGTGGGCTTCCCAGGTAGCCCAAATGGTAAAGAATCAGCCTGCAATGCAGGAGACCTGGGTTCGACCCCTGGGTCGGGAAGAGTCCCTGGTGAAGGGCATGGCAACTCATTCCAGTATTCTTGCCTGGAGAATTCTATGGGTTCTCAAAGAGTCCTTTGATTACTCCTTAATTTCTCTTAATAATTATTTATAATTTTCTGAACAGAATCATAGACATAGTTTGGTAGATTTATTTGTTGGACTTAAAAATTTTTATGCCATAGTAAATGGTAAGCTTTCTGAAATTTTGTTTATTGGTGATATATAAAAATAGAATCAATTTTTGTGTGCTGACCTCACATCCAACAGTCTGCTTAAACTCACTGCATTTGTTTTCTGCTGTAACGAATAACCACAAATTCAGTGGCTTGAAACAACACAGATTTATTATCTTACAGTCTGTAGTCCGAAAGTTGAATGGGTCTCGTTGGGTATTGGTGTTTCCTGTGTTCCTTTCTGGAACCTCTAGGGAAGAATCTGTTTCCTTCCCCTTTACATCTTCTTGAGGCTTTCCCCCTCTGTTAATCTGAAGATCTTCTAGTTGTTCTATAGACACAATTGTGTCATTTGTGAATGGTAATGTTCTTGCTTCTTTCCAGTCCTCCTGTACTGTTTATTTACTATTCTTGCTGTCCTGCTTTGGCTTAAACTTCCAGTGCACATCATATGGAAGTAGTGAGAGTGGGCATCCCTGCAGTGTTCCTGATCTAAAAGGAAAAGCTTCCTAAATTTCATCCCACTGGATGGAGGCTTGTTTATTTTTTAATTGTATATCCCCTCTGTAGGGTTGGGGAAGTTCCCTTTTATTCCTTCTTTGATAGGAGTTTTCATAAAGAATGGATCTCATTGTGAATGGATATTTATTTGATTTTACCGTATGCTTATTCTGCAACTCTTGAGAAGAATCATAAGATTCTTCTGCTTTAATAATTTGATTTTTTAATGTTGCCAACCATGCATTCCTGAAACAGTGTGACTTGGTCATAGTATATTTTATACATGACTGGATTTGGTTTGCTAACATATTGTTTGGGATTTTTTGCAGCTACATTCATGCGTGAGAATTGACTTGTAATTTTTCTTGTTAACTGCCCTTGTAGAATTCTGTACCAAAATTATGCTAGTTTCATAGAGTTGGGAGGTTCAGTCTTTCTGTACTTTTGAATCATTCATAAAATTTGGAATTTTAAATAAAGTATTTAAAAATTAGAATATTTTATTGTCATAAATGCTCAGAAGAATTCACCAGCTCTTGGGTGTTGATAGTATCTTTATAGGTAGATTTTTAACCACAGATATTTCTTTAAAATAACTGTAAGGCTGTAGGCTTTCTGTCTTTTTGGGAGTTTTAATAACTATGTTTGTAAAGAAATTTGTCCCGTTCATCTAAATTTTAAATTTCTCTGGTTCAAAGTTGTTCATAACAACCTATTATTATATTTTAATGTCTATATTATATGTGATTGAGTTTCTTCTTTTAGTCCTGATAGTGAGTTATGCATGCCTTTTCTCTTGTTTTTGATAAGTCTTTTCACAGAACAAACCTTGTTTACTGGCTCTATTATCTGTTCACTATTTTGGCTCTTCATAATTTTCTTCTATGTCCATTGGACTTAGTTTGTTTTTCACTTGTGAAAATGGAAACGTACGAGATAGAATAGTTAAGGCTGTGCATTTCCCTGTAATTGCATCGCTAGTTGCATAGCACGAGTTTTTTATATGTAAACTTTCATTATTGTTCAGTTCAAACATATATACTAATGCCTACTCTGTTATCTTATTTGATGCATGCTTTTTTAATAAGTATATTCCTTTATTTCCAAACATAAGGATTTCCTGGATCTCTTTCCTCCTCTCTCTTTCTCTTTGTTTTACTTTGGAAAATTAAAGTAATTTTTATGGGAAAATTGTAGGATTAGTCCAGTAATAATGTATCTACTCAAGTGTGCATTTTACATTCATAAAAATAGTTCATGTTATCAACCATAAAAATAAAATAGTTATTTTACTGGCAAAATGAACTTATTCAGGAATGGCAGAGAAATTGCAATTTAGGACATGCAAACTGTAGCAAACTGTAGGTAAGCCTAGAAAACATAGGAGAACAACCTTACTTTATATGGAAAAAGAAGTTGGAAAGGGATGCCCTGAACCCAAGACCATTGGAGGAAAGCAAGAGCTCAGAGTGGCTGAGTTGCAGATCTCATTGACTGTCCTGTTGCTTAACAAGGAGAAAATCGGGTGATAAAGTAAGCTTCCTGCCCAGGAACGTAAAGCAAGCTGTGAAGGAAGGTAACATGTAAGGAGAGCAACCCTTTCAAGACTTTGCAACTCTGTTTTCAGTGAAATTTCTTCCTTTTTTAATTTTTGCGATGTTTGGTCACAAAGAAAACGTTAGTATTTCCCCAAAAGTACAAATATTTTGAACTGTTCTTATTCATCTGGAAGATTAAAAACTTTCTATTAATGTACTGTTGGATACAAGGGAAACACAAATGGAAATAAAGGATTCTTAAGAATTAATGAAAACAACAAATCAGATTCTGTAAGACACATATAATGAAGTGATGAAGGGGGAATTTATAGCTTTAAAGCCATAATAAATGAAGGAAAGAAAATAGATGAACTAAATTGCAAGCTTGGAAAGTTAGAAAAAGGACAAAGTAAACCAAATGAAAGCACAAGAGGCAAAAATATAATAAAGACAGAGGCAGAAATTAATGAGATAGAGAACTGCAAAACATGATTAATCAATCAAAATCTTGTATTTTGAAAAATTTAGCAAACTAGTAAACTACCGCCTAACTTAAGAAAATAGGCGGGGGGATTGGGCTTCCCTCATGGTCCAGTGGTTAAGAATCTGCCTGCCAATGCAGGAGACACAGGTTAGTCTGGGAAGATCCTACATGCCATAGAGCAACTAATCAGTGCGCCACAACTACTGGGCCCAAGCCCTGGAACTACTACTACATGCCTGGAGCCCATGCTCCACAAGAGAAGCCGCTGCAATGAGAAGCCCACGCACCGCAAGGAAGATAGCCTGTGTTCACCTCAACTAGAGAAAGCCCACCTGCTGCAACAAAGACCCAGTGCAGCCAAAATAAATAAATCAAGATTAAAAAATTAAAGAAAATAGGGGGAAATCGCAAATACAAAATGACAAATGGGGGAAAACTCACTGATAGAAATTTTTTAACATATTTGAATATTTATATGAAATGGGTTCAGTTCAATTCAGTTGCTCTGTCATGTCTGACTCTTTGCAACCCCATGGACTGCAGCACGCCAGGCCTCCCTGTCCATCACCAACTCCTAGAGTTTACTCAAACTCATGTCCATTGAGTCAGTGATGCCATCCAACCATCTCATTCTCTGTCGTCCCCTTATTCTCCCACCTTCAATATTTCCCAGCATCAAGGTCTTTTCAGATGAGTCAGCTCTTCACATCAGGTGGCCAAAGTATTGGAGTTTCAACTTCAACATCAGTCCTTCCAAAGAACACTCAGGACTGATCTCCTTTAGGATGGACTGGTTGGATCTCCTTGCAGTCCAAGAGACTCTCAAGAGTCTTCTCCAACACCACGGTTCAAAAGCATCAATTCTTCGGCGCTCAGCTTTCTTTATAGTCCAGCTCTCACATCCATACGTGACCACTGGAAAAACCATGGCTTTGACTAGATGGACCTTTGTGGCAAAGTAATGTCTCTGCCTTTTAATATGCTGTCTAGGTTGGTCATAACTTTTTTTCCAAGCAGTAAACATCTTTTAATTTCATAGCTTCAGTCACCATCTGAAATGGGTAGAGAAATAGAATTTGACAAAATGGATCCTCATAAAGATTACAAGTTAAATAGCTCAATTTCCATAGGATAAAGTTTTGAAAGAACCACTTCATTATAAACAAAAAGCAATAGGTCCAAATGTTTCATAGGGAAAATTCTACTAAACTTCAAAAGTCTAGATAACCACAATGCTAATAAATTGTTTCAGACCAATGAAGGGAAACTTCAAAAAAATCTTGTTAGGTGCTTCATATTACAGTTATTGATTTAGTCATTTAGTCATCTGTGTCTTGTGTTCGTGTTCAGTTGTGTCCGACAGTTTGCAACCCCTTGCAACCCCAAGGACTGTAGGCTGCCAGGCTTCTCTGTCCATGGGATTCCCCAGGACAGAATACTGCCATTTCCTCCTCCAGGGGATCTTCCTGACCCAGGGATCGAACCCTGGTCTCCTGCATTGCAGGCAGGTTCTTTTATCACTGAGCCAGCAGGGAAGCCCCAAGTAATCTGTCTCTATTGTTATTATTATTATTATTACTTTTCACTCAGTCGTGTCTGACTCTTTGCGACCCCATGGACTGTAGCCAGGAGTACTGGAGTGGGTTGCCATTTTCCTTCTCCAGGGGATCTTCCCAACCCAGGGATCAAATCCAGGTCTCCCGCATTCCAGGCAGACGCTTTAACCTCTGAGCCACCAGGGAAGCCCTGTCTCTAGTTGTTATCAAACAGCTAGAGTGAAGTAAAATTCAGTCTTCTAGATGCTCCTTGAGTTTGCCTTTTTTGAAGCTGTTTCGTTGACCTATAATAAACTGCACATATTTGAGTTATGATTTGATCGGCTTTGATATACATACATATCATCACCACAGTTGGGTTAGCGAACATGCTCATCTCTCCCAAAAGTCTCTGCATGCCCCTGTGCCATGCCTCACTCCTGCTCCCCTTCCCCCAGTTCAGAATCTATAAGAGATATAATCCATGTGTGAAACAGTTTCAGCATCAGCATGAATAATAACAGTATAGATTGCAACCCACTGAATAAATGGAGAATCTTTACTGACAGAAAACAAATAGGGGACACAGGAACGTTCTTGATAGTAGAATGCCAGCTACTAAATGGTGATGCCAACTGCTAAAGAATAGGATTAGAAAAACCTTCATTATATAATCATATTATTTCTTCAGGTATGAATCATCAATGGATATGAAAACAGGTTTTTTTTTTCCCTAGATATCTTTTTATTGCTGATTTCTAGCTTAATTACAATTGGTTGGAAGCATGTCATTATTATGTTAGTCCTTTGAAATTTTTGAGACTTGCCTTGTGACCGAGTACAGGGTTGTTTTTTTTTTTTTTTTTTTAGGGTTGGTTTTTATAAATGTCTGTTCTTGAAAAGTGTACATGGTGTAGTTGTCAAGTTTGTGTTATTCAAATTTCTGGATTGTTACTGATTGTCTAGTTACTTGTTCTGTCATTTACAAAGAGCTAATTTTAAATCCATAATTACAGGCTTTTTTCTGTTTCTTCTTGTCATGCTATCAATTTTGCTGGATGTATTTTTGCAGTTATTTTATGAGCCATACCAATTTAAAGTAGTGAATCTTCCTGGTGAATTGAATTCTTTATCATTATATTCTTTATCTCTACTGAAGCTTTATGTCTTAAAATCTATTTTCTTTGATATGAATATAGCCATCAGCTTTTTTTGGTCAGTTTTTGTATATTTTTTCCATCTTCTTACTTTCAACCTTTCTGTACACCTAATTTTTTACATGTGACTCTAATAGTCTGCAAATATTAGATACCATTCAAAGAATTCAGATTGTAATCTTTTAATCAAGACAGTCTATTTACATTTATTATAATTTATAAATTTTGGATTTAAATCTACTACCTTATTTTTTCTTTGTATTATTTTTTTCCTCTTTTATGTGGCTTTCTTACAGGTAAATTTTTTTGTTTGTTTGTTTTTAATCACTTTTCCCTTCTAGATTTTAAGTTACATACTCTGCTTTTGTTCTTTGGTAGTTACCCTAGAAAGTGCAAATGCATGTTTATATAACTTATTATGATAAGTTTTAAGCTTATCAATGCTTATTACACTCCTCGCAGACAATACAAGGGCCTTGGAACACATTCACTGTCTTTGCCGCCCTCATTTATGGGACATCTATTGTTGGGTGTTTTAACTATTTTTTTTAACCCCACTGGACATTGTTATTTTGGACAGTCAAGGTTTGCATAGCTTTAACCGAATGTTCCCCACTTTCTTTGTCCTTCAGTCTAGCTGTCATCCATCTAGGCTCACTTCTGCTACGTGAAAGTACATCCTTCAGAATTTCATCTAATGAGAGTCTTCTGGTGGTAAACTCTTGGTTTTTGATTATCTGAAAATATCTTTATTTTGCCTTGATTATTTTTTAAAGTTTTTTTTTAAATGTGGACCATTTTTTTTTAAAGTCTTTTTTGAATTTGTTACAATATTGTTTTTGTTGTCTGTGTTCTAGTTTTTTGACCACAAGGCACGTGGGATCTCAGCTTCCTGATGGGGGAGCAAACCCGTACCCCCTACATTGGAAGGCAAAGTTTTACCCACTGGACCACCAGGGAAGTCCCCTGGCTTGACTTTTAAATAACAACTTTGTTAGATATAACTCACATACCATAAAATTCATGCATTTTAAGTATAGAATTCAGAGGCTTTTAGTATATTCACCTGTGCAGCAGTTGTCACACTGAATCTTAGAACCACTTTGTCAGCCCAAAGAAAAACACCACACCCCTAGCCATCAGACCCTGCCCCAGGCAGTCACTAATCACTCTGTAGGCTCGCTTATTTTCAACATGTCATATAAATGGGATCATACCATAAGTTGTCCCATGTGGCTGGCTTCTTTCTCTTAGGATAGCATTTCAAGGTTCATCATTCTTGTAGCATTTATCAGCACCACATTCCTTTGGATGACCAAGTAATATTCCATTATGTGGTTACCCACATTTCCTTTACCCATTCATTCCTCAGTTGATGGGCATTCGGGCTGTTTCTAGTTTGGGGCTATTATATATAATGCCCCAATAAACATTCAGATACAAGTATTTGAATACCTGTTTTCAGCTTTTTTTGAGTGTATATCTAGCAGTGGAGTTGCTGGATCATATGATAACTCAGTGTTTAACTTTTTGAGGAACTGCCAGACTGTTTTCTAAAGTAGCTGCACCATTTTACATTCCTGCCAGCAGTGGATAAGGGTTTCACTTCACATCCTCACCAATACCCTGTTTCTTTAATTATGAAAAGTGAAAGAGAAGTTGCTCAGTTGTGCTCCTCTGTCCATGGGATTTTCCAGGCAAGAGTACTGGAGTGGGTTGCCAAATGGAGTGGGTTCCATTTCCTTCTTTCATTATAGCCAGTTTAAAAAAAACAGCCTTATTGTGATGTAATTTACGATTCAGTCTCAATTTTTGAAGGATATTTTTGCTGGGAAAAGAGTCCTAGCTTACTTTCAGCAGATTGAAAGATATTAATCCACTGTTATTGTCATTTTTTTTAATGGATGTATAGATTTATAATGTGTTCTATTCCACTATCCTATGATTTCCAATTTTACTGAAGAGAAATCTATCCAAAATTCTATCCAAGTAGTGTATGATTAGGGGAAGTCCCTGGCAGTCCAGTGGTTAGGACTCTACACTTTCAATGCCAGGGCCAGGTCCAATCCCTGGCTGCAGAACTAAGATCCCACAAGCTGCTTGGTATAGCCAAAAAAGAAAAGGGGGAAAAAAACACCCCACAAATGCAATTGATATATTTTGGTATGGATTTATTTTTACCTGTCTTGCTCGGAATCTGTTTCCTTTCTTGAATCTGAAGATTTGTGTCATTCATTCTGGAAATGTTCCAGCTGTTATGTTTTCAAATATTCTGCCCCAGTTTCTCCTCTTTCTGGAGCTAGATTTATGTTAGACTTTCTTATTCTTACCTTCCATGCCTTTTAACTTCTCATATTTTCCATCTCTTTTCTTTATCATTCTGTGTATGCATCTATTAAGTCAGAAACTATGAAGGATCTTAAATTTTACCCTGTTTTTCAGCTCACAAGTTAGCCAGACACATACAGAGATGCTTACACATGTACTGATGACACAGGACACCTGGGTGAGGGATACAGATGGTTTATTATAGCAATACCTTGCATCCATTCCCTACACCCTAATTCCCACAAGGTGATATGATAAGAGCTACATGATATCTGTGCATACAGTTGCATGCATTCCAGGAAAGGAACTCCAAAATTCAGGGACTATGAGCACTTGAGGGTCTCTGGCTTTATCTTCCAGAGAGATTACTTTTTACCTTGAGATGTAGGTAAATCTCCCCTGGCTGAGAGAGGAAGGGACCTTGAAGTTTATTATCCTGAATGTAGGGAAACATCTCCAGGGAGAGAAAAGAAAGGGCTTTATCTTTGCTACTGTGAGATGTCTCTGGTGAGTGTGTGACCCCAAACTGCTCCAGAGGAATACAGCCACCAAGGCCATTTGCTGCTTAACATGTCCTTTGCTCAGAAGGCTTGGACCATGCAGGAGTGTGAGAAATCCGTGGAGACAGATCCTGGACATTTTCTTCTGATTTTCCCCCCAGGTTACTAATTTCCTCTTCAGCTCTGTGTTGTCTGCTGAAACAATGTACTGGTTCAAAATTGGGAAAGGAGTACATCAAGGCTGTATATTGTCACCCTGCTTATTTAACTTATATACAGAGTGCATTATGCGAAGTGCTGGCTGGATGACTCACAAGCTAGAATCAAGATTGCTGGGAGAAATATCAATAACTTTAGATATGTAGATGATATCACTCTAATGACAGAAAGCAAAGAGGAACTAAAGAGCCTCTTAATAAGGGTGAAAAGGAAAGTGAAACAGCTGGCTTGAAACTCAGCATTCAAAAAACTAAGATCATGGCATCCGGTCCCATCAGTTCATGACAAATAAAAGGGGGAAAAGTGGAAGCAGTGACAGATTTTATTTTCTTGGGCTCCAAAATCATTACGGAGCAGGGTTTGCAGCCACAAACCTAAGCTGCTTGCTCCTTGGAAGGAAAGCTATGACAAACCTAGTATATAGTCAAAGCTGTGGTTTTTCCAGTAGTCATGTACAGATGTGAGAGCTGTACCATGAAGAAGGCTGATCACTGAAGAATCTATACTTCTGAATTGTGGTGCTGGAGAAGATTCTTGAGAGTCCCTTGGAATGCAAGGAGATCAAACCAGTCAATCCTAAAGGAAATCAACCCTGAATATTCATTGGAAAGACTGATGCTGAAGCTCCAATACTTTGGCCACCTGATGCTAAGAGCTGACTCATTGCAGAAGACCCTGATGCTGGGAAGGATAGAAAGCAAAAGAAGGGTGTGGCAGAGGATGAAATAGTTAGATAGCCATCACTGACTCAGTGGACATGAATTTGAGCAAACTCTAGGAGATAGTGGAAGACAGAGGAGCCTGGTGTACTGTAGTCCATGGGGTTGCAGAGTCGGACACGACTGAGCAACTGAACAGCTTACTGTTCTACAAAGTCTATCTGTTGAATTCTGAATTTTGGTTATTGTAGCTTTCATTCCTAAAAGTTCTGTTGACAAGGTCAATCTAAAGGTTGTGTTTACTGCAGATATTTTCAAGCTTGTCTTTTATTTTTGAAAACGTAAGTTTAATAGCTTTATACTGCTATGTCTGATACTGTTTATTTCTGTTACAACTAATTCTCATTCCTGGTGCCTTGTTTCCATTTTGTGCTTGACTATTTCTGTTTGCTACACATTGTCTCGGGGTAACTATTTAAGGCTATATAAGGTAAAGGGCTTGTCCTCCAGAGACATTTCTGCATTTGTTTCTGCCAGGTGCCTTGGGGTTGGGATTGCTTTAATCTAAATTCATGACTTGAATTTTTTAAAAAATATGTGATTGATTAAAATTGGGTTGAAAAGATTTTCTTGGGCTTGTGGTTTCAGGGTCTCAGCACCTCACTAATTGGTAACTTTATTTGTAGATACCTGGGGATAGAGGTGGGGTTTAATTTTAGTTTACCTTTGCCCAAATGATAAAGCCCTTTGGGGTGACAGTTTTATGGGGAAACAGTTCCCACCATGGTTTTGCCTTGATTTTAATTCTCTCCATCTTTTCCCTCCAAGGCTAGCAAAACTGATGTTCAAATTCTCAGAATTAGACAGCTGTCCTCAGGACTAAAACAACTGTCAGTATTCTCCTTACCTCTCTGGGTTCTCACTTTTGACTTGATCATTTTATCTTCTTGTCAGAGATTTACTGTATATAATCATTTCTTCTTTTTTTTAACTTTATAAAAAAATTATATTTTATATTGAAACATATTTGAATAACAGTGTTATGTTAGTTTCACCTGTACAGCAAAGTGATTCAGTTATACATACATACACATGTATCCTTTTTCAGATTCTTTTCCCTTTTAGGTTATTACAGAGTATTGAGCAGAGTTCCCTGTGCTATACAGTAGACCCTTGTTGGTTATCAGTTTTAAATAAAGCTGTGTGTCTGTGTCAATCCCGAACTCACAGTCTATTCCCCCCATCCCGTATTTAATAATTTCTTATTGTATTCTTGCCCGGAGAATCCCATGGATGGAGGAGCCTGGTGGGCTACAGTCCACGGGGCCGCAAAGAGTCGGACAAGACTGAGCAACTTCGCTTCACAGTCTAGTAGGATCAATTGTCAATAAGCCTTTTCTGTAAGGGGCCAAATAGTAAATGTTTAGGCTTTGCAGGCTAGACATTCTCTGTTGTAACTTCCCAACCATGCAGTATGTGAATAAACAGGCATTGTTGTGTTTCAATAAAACTTTAAGAAACATAGGCTGCAGGCCAGTTTTGGCCTGTAAGTTATAGTTTTTTCAACTCCTGATCTAGAATATATTGTGTGCTCATTATGTTAATAACATTTGTTAAATATTGGTTACTTTCCTTATTTTGTTATGTTTCTCTCATTACACATGAAACATTATATTTTGGTTTTTCTTTTTCAAAGTTGAGTACCATGCTGTTTAAATTAGTTACACTTAATATGATTATAATATTTCTAGTGCTAGTTCCCATCCCATTGTTATTTTGTATTCTTGCCTCATGCTTTTGTCAAATGAAGTGTTTTTGTTGAGTTTTGTGAAATATCCTTATGGTATTTTAATTGAAATTTTATTAAACTCACTAATATAGAAAGAAATATCTTTGCTGTATTTAAACTTTTAAGAATATGAAATATATTTCTTGATCCAAATCTTTCTTTATTCTTCCCAGTAATATTTGGTCATTTTCTTTATATCATGAAGATGTATGTCTTTTGTTAGGTTAATTGGTAGCTTAATGTTTTTCATGCTATTGTTAATTGAACACTTTTTAAAAATTATATTTTCCAGTTATTACTGTTACATGGGAATACATTTGACTTTTGTGGATTTATATTTATCTTTTATTTGCCCACTTTCCTGAAGTTTTAATTGTCTATTGTTAATGACTGATTTTCTTTGGATTGAGTTAGTATATAATCAAATTGTCTACATGTAATGATATTCTCATCCCTTCTAGTATATTTCTCGTTTTGCATATTTTTGCATTGGCAAGAATGTCCAGCATGAGAGTGAAAATAAGAGAACAGTCTCATTTTTGCCCCTATTTTTAATAGATTCACCTCTATTATAAAATATAAGATATTGTATTGGATCTTGATTTTAAGTACTTCTAATTTTATGTTTTAGTGTACCTATTAGAAATGATTTAACAGACACCATTTCAAATATACATTGATAATACATACTGTGTGAATCCATATATACGAATCAAGAAATTCAAGAACAGGCAAAACTAATCTATGGTGATAAAGTCAGATAGTGGTTATATATGGTGTGTATTAACTGGGAAAAAGCATGGGAAAGCATACTAATGTGCTAGAAATGTCCTATACCTCTTCTTAAAAGCATTACTGTTGAAGGCTGTGGCATAGGAAAATTATATCCTTGCTGCCGTGCTTCAGAATATAATTGATTAGAGGATGCCACCCTGTGAGGAATAACCAAAGAGCAGTGTAGCTTGAAAGTAGGGAAGGACACATTAAGGTTGAGATGGTGAAGAATCTGCCTGCAGTGCAGGAGACCTGGGTTTGATCCCTGGGTTGAGAAGATCCCCTGGAGAAGGAAATGGCAGCTCACTCCAGTATTCTTGCCCAGAGAATCCCATGGACAGAGGAGCCTGGCGGAGCTGCAGTCCATGGGGTTGCAAAGAGTCCGACACAACCGAGCAACTAACACTACTACTGACTACATACTGACTGTGAATCCACAATATATCACTACAGTTAGAAAATATGTAGTCAAACATATGTACTATTAAGATGGTTAAATATATATATAAAATCATGCAGTGGAGTAATGTTAGAAATCTTTATTATAGACTACTGTGGCTAGTTTTGATCCAAAAATCAATAAAGTATGGAAAATTTGCAGAAGGATGAGACAGGAACAGTAAAACCTGAGAAGGAATGTTAGGAAAGGTTATGTAATGATGCTGTGGACCCTTTTGTCCTGCTTTGTCTTAAGGCTGAAGGTCTTAATTCTCCACTGGGACTTCCTTGGTGGCCTAGTGCTTAAGACTTCACCTGCCAATGTAGGGAGCATAGGTTCAGTCCCTGGTCAAGGAGCTTAAGATCCCACATACTTTATAGCCAAAAAATCAAAACATAAAATACAGAAGCAATATTGTAATAAATTCAATAAAGACTTTTTAAATGGTTCACATAAAAAAAATCTTTCAAAAATAAAAAATATATACCTTCTCCACTAAAAAAAAAAAAAATCAGGGTGGGGAATTCCCTGGTGGTCCAGTGGTTAAGACTGTCTGCTTCCACTGAAGGGGGTGAGAATTCAATCCCTGGTTGGGGAATGAAGATCCTGTATGTTGTGCAGCATGGCGTGTGCACGCACACACGCACACACACACGCACACACACACACACACCCAAGGCTCTTTGGAGACATGCCTGATTCTGTGTCTGGGGCAAAAAACTGCCACAAGAGAAGTCTGGGACATCTTTTTATTCCAGATAGTAAAGAAGCTCTCAAAGCCTAACTTTATGTCAAAAGGACTGAAGAGCCAGTCCTGGTATCTGAGTGATCCCCTGGGCCCAGCAAAAGAACCAAGTTTCCAGAGTCTTGAAGACAAGGGGTAACACCCCAAAATATGGACACCTTTTCCACTCTACCTTCATTGGCTGAGCAGCTGCCAAGAACAAAGGCCACATCTCCTGATAACCTGGCAAACAAATGCAGTATTGCCTCAAAAATTGACTGCTTCTCTGAGGTACTGACTGGTGTATTTGGGGAGAAACCTCAAAAACAAGTTGAGGAGCGTCTGTCCTGTGAGACTGGAGAAATTCCACAAAAGAATCTGGGTGTTGTGACGGAGGCAATGGTTCAGGCAGAGGAAGCGGCTACTGAGATTACTAAGAAGCTAGAGAAACAGGAGAAGAAATGCTTGGAGAAGGAAAAGAAAAGGCTGGCTGCAATTGCCCTAATATCTTCAGAAAATAGTCGTGCCCCAGATGAGTATGAGGAGACAAGTGAAAGACCCAAAGAGAAGAAAAAACAAAAGCCCCAGGAGGCTTCCTTGGTGGCTCAGATGTTAAAGAAACTGCTTGCGGTGCAGGAGACCCGAGTTCGATTCCTGGGTTGGGAAGATCCCCTGGAGAAGGGAACGGCTACCCACTCTAGTATTCTTCCCTGGAGAATTCCATGGACAGAGGAGCTGGCAGGCTGCAGTCCATGGAATCACACAGAATCAGACACAACTTAGCGACTATCACTAACGCTAACAGGAGGCTCAGGAGGCTCCTCTGGAAAATGGAATGGAAGACCTGTCTTGTCTCTTTTTCCAAACCCAAGGAAAAAAAAATCTTTTTCCAGGGAGTAGCTGGTCAGTAGTGATCTTGAAAAGAGGTGACACTGGAAGTCTTCCCAAGAGGAAGAAATCTTTCCCCAAAAAGGAACCAGTTAGTGACCCCAAGAATCAGGAAATAAGAGGGTCCCTAAGAAAAAGAGGAAATTGTCCTCCAAGGAGGAGCCTCTCAGCAGTGGACCTGAAGAGGCTACTGCCAGCAAGAGCAGCAGCTCCAAGAAAAGAAAAATCCCAGGGAAATTAGAATAGACATCTCCCTCGTGGGGCATAATGTGTGGAGGTATTTCCCAGCCCATCCTCTAGAGTCCAATAAAAATCAAAACTAAAGAAGCAAAAAGGACTGAAGAGTCAAACTGGAAAGGCTTCCTCTGACCAGTTTTGAAATAGTTTGAGAATCAGTAAGGGTGATAATGAGAAATCTGTATGCAGGTCAGGAAGCAACAGTTAGAACTGGACATGGAACAACAGACTAGTTCCAAATAGGAAAAGGAGTACATCAAGGCTGTATATTGTCACCCTGCTTATTTAACTTCTATGCAGAGTACATCATGAGAAACCCTGGGCTGGAAGAAGCACAAGCTGGAATCAAGATTGCCGGGAGAAATATCAACCTCAGAAATGCAGATGACACCACCCTTATGGCAGAAAGTGAAGGGGAACTAAAAAGCCTCTTGATGAAAGTGAAAGAGGAGAGTGAAAAAGTTGGCTTAAAGCTCAACATTCAGAAAATGAAGATCATGGCATCTGGTCCCATCACTTCATGGGAAATAGATGGGGAAACAGTGGAAACAGTGTCAGACTTTATTTTGGGGGGCTCCAAAATCACTGCAGATGGTGATTGCAGCCATGAAATTAAAAGACGCTTACTCCTTGGAAGAAAAGTTATGAGCAACCTAGATAGCATATTGAAAAGCAGAGACATTACTTTGCCAACAAAGGTCCGTCTAGTCAAGGCTATGGTTTTTCCTATGGTCATGTATGGATGTGAGAGTTGGACTGTGAAGAAAGCTGAGCGCCGAAGAATTGATGCTTTTGAACTGTGGTGTTGGAGAAGACTCCTGAGAGTCCCTTGCAAGGAGATCCAACCAGTCCATTCTGAAGATCAGCCCTGGGTGTTCTTTGGAAGGAATGATGCTAAAGCTGAAGCTCCAGTACTTTGGCCACCTCATGCAAAGAGTTGACTCATTGGAAAAGATTCTGATGCTGGGAGGGATTGGGGGCAGGAGGAAAAGGGGACGACAGAGGATGAGATGGCTGGATGGCATCACCGACTCGATGGACATGAGTCTGAGTGAACTCCGGGAGTTGGTGATGGACAGGGAGGCCTAGCGTGCTGTGATTCATGGGGTCGCAAAGAGTCGGACACGACTGAGCGACTGAACTGAACTGAACTGAACTAAACTGAAGGGTGATAATTATATTGAATTGAAACATACCTAATGTTTAATCCATGAATTTATAATGATACTGAGAAAAAAAATTGACCAATAGAGGTTACCAGAGAATTAACTCATTATTTTGAAAACTAATAAAGGGGAAAAAATCCAACATTTATCCTGTCTTTCCTATGTGAGCTGTGCTGCTAGGTAAAAAATAATAGATCAAAGTACATTTCTCTTGGTAGAAACACTCCAGCTAATGAACGAAGATGGAATGACAGAATTAAAACATTACTATTTTGAGAGGTTGGCTTCTGGAATGGTGAAGTGAGGACCCTGGGATGTGTGTGCAGATGAAACAATATTGGATGAGCTGACAATTTTTGATAAATGTTGATAATGAGTACATAAGAGTTCATTATACCTTTCTGTCTACTTTCTGGCATTTATTTTGTAACAACTTTATTAAGATATAATTCACATAGTTATTCAGTGTTTATTAATTGGGCTTCCCAGGTGATATGAATGGTAAAGAACTCTCCTGCCAGTGCAGGAGACATCAGAGACATGAGTTTGATCCCATGGGGAAGATCCCCTGGAGGAGGGCATGGCAACTCACTCCAGTATCTTGCCTGGAGAATCCCATGAACAGAGGAGCTACAGTCCCTAGGGTCTAAAGAGTTGGACATGACTTGTTGAAGCGACTTGTTGTTTAGTTGCCAAGTCGTATCTGACTCTCTGACTCTGTGGACTGCAACACACCAGGCTTGGACACAACTGAAACTTCTTAGCATAATTAGTTATTTTACTGAAGGCATTTTAAAGAGGAAGAAAAGGCAAACATCATTTTTTCTTCCAGGGAAGGTGGAGCAAAATCGATACTGTAATCATCTTCATCAAGCTCAACACATGAAGATTTCTTCCACCGAACTTGCTTCCAAGTTTTTCCTTTTTTCACTATTATCTAAAGTACTGAACTGAACTGAAAGTACTTGTTAAACATAGTTTATTTTAATAATTAGTGAGTGGACTCTGATATATGTAAAAGTTCATATTTCCATGAATATCACTTGGTATTGTTAACCCTTCCTCCTAAGCTATATGGCATAAAATAAAAGAAGATCTTTGGTAAAGATAAAATGAGAAGGTTATAGCTCTTCACTCAAATAAGAATTGATTACTGCCCATATATTCTGCTATTCCTTCCTCATTTGGCCCCAGTAATTTTTTAAAAATAAATTTGTTTATATTTAATTGGAAGATAATTGCTGTACAATATGGTGTTGGTTTCTGCCATACATCAACATGAATCAGCCATAGGTATGTATACATGTGTCCCCTCCCTCTTGAATTTCCCTCCCACCTCTCACCCCAGGCCTCAGTCATTTTTTAAAATTTTTATTCATTTGGCTTCACTGGGTCTTAG
Organism: Oryx dammah; assembly: GCF_014754425.2. NCBI lineage: Eukaryota > Metazoa > Chordata > Mammalia > Artiodactyla > Bovidae > Oryx > Oryx dammah. The sequence continues at coordinate 47,131,494 of NW_024070200.1, forward strand.
TTGTCACATGGGGGATCTAGTTCCCTGAGCAGGTTTTGAACCCAGGCCCCCTGCATTGGGAGCTCGGAGTCTTAGCCACTGGATCACCAGGAATGTCTCCAGTCCCCTTAAGACGGCTTAACCTACACATTGATGGTTAATGCTTGTGGGGGTGGTGCTCAGTTATGTCCAACTCTTTGTGACCCCATGGACTGTGGCTTGTCAGGTTCCTCTGTCCGTGGGATTTCCCAGGCAAGAATACTGAAGCAGGTTGCCATTTCTTCCTCCCGTAGATCTTCCCAGCCTAGGGATCGAACCCTCATCTAAATCTCCTGCATTGACAGTTGGGTTCTTTACCACTAGCACCACCTGGGAAGCCTCTAAGCTACATATTATCCCAGGAATTAGCCTAGCAGTGTCTCAATTTATATGCTTAGTAAAAGTATTCTTTCAGGTTGAGACTAGATGATTCCAAAGCACAGCATCTTGCTGGTAAACCATTGCTCTCATTGACAGTGCTTATCTTTCTTTTCCCAATTTCCCCTCAGGCAGAGAACTCAATTATTCCTTTGTTCTTTGGATTTTCAGTGTGCTTTGATCATTTTCTCACACTTCTTTCCCCATTTGCCTTCCCTCTATTCTTCAGACCTAGGCCAGGTCCCCTTTTTCTGCAAGCCTTTTCCTAATACACCCTTCCCTAATAATATCTTTTGTGCTTTTTTTAGCATTGGGGGAAAACCAGGTCATTTTGCTATTTAAGTGAGCCTTCGGTTAGTTAAAGATTATGTATTTCAAATGTCACCTGTTTTAAATGTCAAAACAGTTTTTTGACCAAAAAAAGTCTCATTACTCTGGGCACAGTTGGAACAGTAAATATTGTGATTAATGCAAAGCGTGTAATTCCACTTATGTTTTTCTCCTTCATTTTTTAGGATCATGGCTGCTGTTCCTCAAAATAATCTACAGGAACAACTGGAACGTCATTCGGCAAGAAGGCTTAACAATAAATTGAGTTTTTCAAAACCGAAATCTTCGTAAGTACTTTAGTTTGCTTTCATACATGCACCAACACTCAAGTGAAAAGAAACATCTCTTACAACTCTTGCATTGTAGAGATGAGAAAATGAAGCTGAGATGGTCAGTGGTTCTCCCACTTGCAAAATAATAATAGAGCATGTTTTAGCAACGCCAGGTAAGGAATTGTTCAGCACCTTTGCACAGTTTCTAGCACATGAAATTTGCTCAATAAATATTCGTTGAGTGGACAATGAGTCTTGTAAATATGAGCAAATTGGTATTTTTTATCTTTTTAAATTTTTTTTGGCAGTGCTGGGTCTTCATTGCTGTGTGGGGTTTCTCTATTATGCATGGGGGCTGCTCTCTAGTTGCAGTACACGGGCCTCTCATTGTGGTGACTGCTCTTGTTGTGGTTCCTGGGCTCTAGAGTACAGAACCAGTAGTTGTGACAGCTGAGCTTAGCTCCTCCCTGGCCTGTGGGATCATCCCAGACCAGGGATCAAACCTGTGTCTCCTGCATTAGTAGGTGGCTTCTTTACCACTAAGCCAGCAGGGAAGACCCAAATCGATATTTTTAGCATCTTAATATAATTTTATGTCCTTTTCAAAAACCATTTGTAAAGAAACTATAGCTCTCCAGTTTTGTTGTTTCCTTCAAGCTGTATTCCAAAGTCCTAACAAGACCTAATTATGTATAGCCCTCATTGTGCCCTTAGCAGGTTCTGGGCACATTCTTTGTGCTTGACTTTAAAGTGACCATTGACCACGATGTCAGTAAATCCAGCAGATGTCCAGGGCCCTTGCCCCTTTCACTTGGCTTTCAGATTTCAGCATAGCTGGAAGTTTTTAATTCTTTTCCCCATAGAACTTTTATCAGAGTTGCAACAAGTAGTCACGTTTGTGTCTCTTCTCCTTTGCTTCTGCTTTCCCCCTCTCTGGAGAGGTTGTTAATTAAGGACTATGAGCCTGAGAGGCAAAGTAATGGGAATGGCCTGGATAGTCTCAAAGCTGAGTGAGGAACTCCTGAATAGGAAGGATCAGAGCATACAAAGCATAATGTAAGTTTCCTTACATATTTAAAATCAGAGAAAAAAATAAATAAATAAAATAAAATCAGAGAGGCATATAGATTCTTTGCTCATTTGGGATACAATGAAGGTAAGTCATTATATAAATTAGTAAAAAAAAAAGAGAGTTTTGTATACTTTCTGGGTTTGTTAAAATTAATCCATCTAATTCAGTTTTTTGATTCTTTTTCAGAGGTTTCACTTTTAAAAAGAAAGTGCCTTCAGCCAACGATGTCTCTGTAACTAGTGTGTCAGTGGCAAAAACACCTGTGTTGAGTGATAAAGATGTTAATATCACTGAGGCCTTTTCCTTCAGTGAACCTTTACCCCATACCACCAATCAGCAGACGAGGATCAATGACTTTGAAAGCGCTCCATCTGGACCACAAACTAAGAGAGTTGGTTCAAAACCATTATTGCCAAGTTTGTTGCAGGCTCCCCAGGAAGTTTCATGTACGGCCCAGAACACACCGGTTATAAAGCAATCCCACAATGCTACTTTCAAGAAATTAGAATTTAGTTCCTCATCAGATTCTCTTATTCCCTTCAATGATTGGGATGATATGGATGACTTCGATACTTCTGGAAATTCTAAAGCATTTGTGACACCATGCAAAAACCACTTCGTAAGAGTAAGCACTGCTCAGAAATCAAAAAAGTCTAAGAGGAACTTAGTAAAAGTGCAGCTTAATAAAACAAATACAGGGAAGACTGATTTGGCTCCCTCCTCTGAGAGCAAGCAGGAACATTTGACTGAGAAACAGAAGGATGACTCAGAATCGTTAAGTAGTGATGTGATTTGCATTGATGATGACCCTGATTTCGAAGAGCTGATAAATGAAGATACGCAGGAAAACCACTCGTTAAAAACTCATTTGGGAGTGGAAAGAGGTAAAAATTATTATTTCATTTCAATAGGTTGATTGTATTAGTTTATTCAAAGCTAGACATTGGAAAGAGTAGTAAATATGATTTAACTTTTGTTGTTAGGATATATAGAGGTGCTTATTGAATCATCTGTTGGCCACGTTCTTGCATACTAAGGAAATGAAAGATTTTATTCTGTTGCTGCTGCTAAGTCGCTTTAGTCGTGTCCGACTCTTAGTGACCCCATGGACCACAGCCCATCAGGCTCCCCTGTCCCTGGGATTCTCCAGGCAAGAACTGGAGTGGGTTGCCATTTCCTTCTCCAGTGTATGAAAATGAAAAGTGAAAGTGAAGTCGCTCAGTGAAGTCGCTTAGCAACCCCATGGACCACAGCCTACCAGGCTCCTCCATCCATGGGATTTTCCAGGCAAGAGTATTGGAGTGGGGTGCCATTGCCTTCTCCGTTATTCTGCTAATACAGTTTTTATATTAGCTAGGATAGTTCTGTGATTTTAAATATGTAGAGAATATAATGCTTAATGGAGAAATTACTGTGATATCACATGTGGAATCTAAAAAATAATAAAAATAAATATACAAAACAGAAGCAGGGACATAGAAAACAAACTTATGGTTACCAAAGGGGAGAGGAAAGTAGGGGGGACAAATTAGGAATATGAAATTAATAGATACAAACTACTATACATAAAATAGATAAGCAATAGGGATTTATTGTATAGCACAGGGAGTTACAGCCATTATCTGGTAATGTCCTGTAATGAAATAAAATCTGCAAAAAACTGAATCACTTGGCTGTACACCTGAAACTAACCCAATATTGTAAATCAACTATACTTCAATAAAAAGAAGAGGTTCCATAGAAGTTCAAGTGGCTTCTTGATGGTGTGTTGACTAGTTGGTAGTAGAATTGGGATGTAAAACTAAGCCTTTGTGTTATGATTCTTTTATGATTTGCACTACCTAATATTGATGAGTGATACAATATAATCATGCTATTCAAGTATTATAAATTACATTCAAATAGTTTTCTGTTTAGGTCTCATAGTTATTAGATGTGTAGAACTTAATAGCTGAGATCAGCCATATGTGGAGGTACCCACCTTATGAAATAATTGTAAATATGAGACTAGTATTTTTAAACACCTGAATCCCATTAAGGTTACTGCAGGGTAAGAGGGGACTGAAAAGTGACTGATTATAAGCAAGACTATATAGTCTAATCAAATGTGTTACTATTTATGAAGAGAAAATTTGGCAAAAGGTAAACTAGAGAGCAACGATTTGGCACTGTTTTCCCACACAGTTGAGAGAGAGACATTTATTCTGGGAGATTTAAATAACTAAGACGCCTTTGGGATAAGGTAGCCATAGTTTATCGGCATCAACAATGGTACTTGTATAACCCTCAGGCTTACTTACTGTACTTTACCCTTATTTAAATATGAATGAAAAATAGAGAAATGAAAGGACTGATACTAAATATGAGCTTCATAACTTAACTGGAGACAGTCATGAAAGTCCTTAAGCAAATCATCAGCCTCGATCCAGCTTTTGTTGGGCTTAATCCAGTTGATTGCATCGTCTTCCGTGGAGAAACAAGCCAACATTAATGTGTGAAAGGAGAGAGCTCACATAGTACAGAGTGCCGCTAGTGCTTTTACCTTATCCAAAGCACTGCTTTTAAGTGCTCACACCCTGTGCTTTCTGGCTCGTAAATATTAAAATAACCTACACTTAACTATTTTACTTTATTTTTTAAACTTTTTATTTTGTATTGGAATAGAGCCAATTAACAGTGTTGTGATGGTTCTAGAGGAACGGTGAAGGGACTCAGCGATACACATCCATGTGCCTTTTCCCCCCACCAACTCCCTTCCCATCCAGGCTGCCGCACCGCATTGAGCGGAGTTCCCTGTGCTGCACAGTCGGCTCTTGTTGGTTGGGGAATTTGGGGTGGTATGTACACACTGCTATGTTTAAAGTGGATAACCATCAATTGTTTTACTTTAGGTAATTGTGAAAAGAAGAAAAACTTGGAAGAAACAGAATTACATTCAGTTGAGATATCTTCATGTGTTGAGCTCATCGAAGATGATTATGACATAGATTTTGTCCCACCTTCTCCAGAAGAAGGAATGACTTCTACCTCTTCATCCTCTCTAAAATGCTCCAGGTAAAATAGTTTTATTAATTAATAAACATTGTTTCTGAGATAGCTAAAATAATTTTAGTTGTGTAATGTCACCTCAGAATTGACTAATTTCATGCTACTGCAGTTTGTTTTGTATTCAAATTAACACATCAAGAAATTCCTATTTATAGACATTTTATTTAATTGTTGGCATTCTAAAACTATATAGTCCAATTATCATTAATTCCATGGCACCTCCAAATGGTTTTATGTAGTTGATCTCGATATGTGGAATGTAGCCCTAAAGATACTGATTTCCTAGACCTGAAATGACCCCAAACTCACACCTTTGCAAAGTGACTTTTACTAAGTAAAGTGTCTTTTCTTCTTCTTTAAAAAATTTTTCTTAATCCAAATATTAATAGAATTGACCATTGGTATTTGTTAGTCACTGAATTTTGATAAATTTGTGACGTGATTGTGATTAATTGGTGCTGTTATGGGAAAATAGAGAATCCACATAGTTCATTAACAGCTTAAAATACTAATAGTCGTTGTTACCGCCATACTCCAGCCTAAACCCACTCAGTTGAGAGGTCTGATATACTATGCTGCTAACCATATTTTGATGAGAAACAAATCCCTCTAGTACATCACCTGAAGGAAGGAAGGCAGACAGGAAGGAGGTGTTTGTCTACATAAGCTGGTTTCTCTGGGTTTTTGTTTTAACAGGTGGGTTGAGACGTTTACAGAGGTGGGAGAGGGTGAAGCGTGATTGCTATTTGACAACAAAACAGAAAAACTCCAAAAGTTCCCCTTTTTCATCTCCCCCATAAAAATGCAGACAGAGTTGTGGGGAAAAAACTCAGCAAGAGTTCACATAGCATTATTCAACAGCATTCTTATTTCTCAGGTGAAGGAGTTGAAACCTAGGGAAGAACAGGGGGTTGTCTGAGATGACATAATTAATGGCAAATGGGCTGAGATCCAGTGTAGGGTTATTTCACGTGTGTATTGCACAGAGAACATTGTAGCCACTCTAACAGGATACTGACTGACAGTCTTACAGTCCAACAAACCAAACATTTTCTCTATCCACATTAAGTTTTATTATTTTTATTTTATTTTTTTTAATTGCAGTATAGTTGATTTGCAATATGGTGTTAGTTTCAGATGTACAGCATAGTGATTTAGGGCTTGTATTTTTCTTTTCCTGGTTATACTCCATTATAGATTGTTACAAGATATTGAATATAATGCTCTGTGCTATACAGTAAATCCTTGTACCTTGTCTATTTTGTATATGAAAGTGAAAGTGTTAGTTGCTCAGTCATGTCCAATACTTTGAGACCCCATGTACTGTAACTTGCCAGGCTTCTCTGTCCATGGAATTTTCCAGGCAAGAATAATGGAGTGGATAGCCATTCTCTTCAGGGGATCTTCCCAACCCAGGGATGGAATTGAGATCTCCTGAGCTGCAGGCAGCTTTTTTATGAGCTGCCAGGGAAGCCCAGTTTGTATTTGCACCGCATACTCCTGATTCGTTCCTCCCCTCTCCCTGTCCACATTGTTTTGTTCCTTCTCTATACGAGTGTATGATGTTTACATTGCCATAATCAACATGTTGCTATTATTTTTCAATCTGCTTTTCTTTTGACATTATTTTTAAAACGTTTTCCATATTGCCACATAGTCATTATTTTTATTCCTCTTAATGGCTACATAATTTATTGAGTTGTCATACCACAATTTAGTATACTTTACCTAGATCTTCAGCAGTTGGAAAATGGTTCTTTCTAAGGTTGTTTCCAAGATAAATTCTCTCTGTATATTTTCAACTGCAACCTTGTATACATGTTTGTATATATTATAAAACTAAAAGAGGATTTTCACAAATGCTTTATGTGCAGTACACACTTTGTTATATACATTTTGTTATATTTTATTACATTTTAAAGTGCTGATTGTGACTTCTGAACTTATTTCAGAGATGTAATGGTTAGAAAATATATAACAAAAAGGAGAACGTGTTTTTGTATCTCCTGGATTCCTAAACCTCTTTAGCTGGCCCTCAGAATCCTCTCTCTGCAGACCCCAAATTATCTTTACAGCTTTATCTCCAGTTATGTTCTTGTGGTAACCCTAAGCTCTATTGCCTAATGAATCTCTCTCCTTCATAAGCGTTAGCTTTCTTTGGATTGCCATAGTATCCTCTCTTTAACACTTATTTAATACTAATTTATTTTGTTACTTGAAAGTATTTTTTATATCCAGCCAGAATGCCCATGTTTATGTGTGTTAATATCAGGGCCAAAAGATGGCAAACTTTGAGGGCCAGCTAGGGCTTCCCAGGTGGATCAGTTGGTAAAGGATTCACCTGCAGTGCAGGAGACAAGGGTTCGATCCCTGGACCTAGAAGGAATGGCACCCACTCCAGTATTTTTGCCCGGGAAGTTCCCTGGACAGAGGAGCCTGGTGGGCTGCAGTCCATGGAGTCACGAAAGAGTCGGACACGACTTAGCGACTGAACCGCCACCTACGAGGTTTTATGCTAGAGATGCAGAGGCATGCTTCTCTTTTCTGTTACGTAGTGCCTAACTAGGTTTGGGAAGTACTAGAGGGAGAAGGATGCATTTGGTCTGGTCTGTACTCTGATCAGTTTAATGTTTTTTTAATTTGTAGTATGTTGAAAGATCTTGACACCTCTGACAAAAAGGATGGTCTTAGCACATCAGACTTGTCAAAACCCAAGGAAATGGCCACACAGCAGCTTAATCGAGGAACCAGCACAAGCTGCGAAGGTACAAAAGTATTTTAGACATAACACATGTTGTAACTGCTTACTTTTGAAAACAAAGTAAGGTTGTATTCTTAGCCTGTGACTGTATAGCATAAGATGATGAATCTGTAGTTTCTTTTGATCTAACAGTGAATCGTCCGTAATAACCAACCACCAGCATTTGCTCAAATAACTTCAAAACTCAGAAACTTGTTTTCTCACCAGATGACTCTCTAACAAGTAGTGTTTTTAGAGTAGAGGAGGAATTTTTTTCTCATACTGTACCAAAATTTTGCCTTCTTGTAGCTTTAATCTTTGTGAGATAAATGTGAAGTGCCTAGAGCTAAATATTAGATCTTTTATCTCTTTTTTTATAGGTACTGATTTCTAGACCATCCTCCAAGTTCTCTGGGTTTGGTGTTCACTTAAAGTTTAATACTTTTTGTTTGCTTGATTTATTTCTAATTCATTTTTAAATTTTCTATTGAATATCTAGTATAAATAATCCAATAGCACCTAAAGGCTTTGAAAAACTGCTGTGTCTCCTTCCCACTCCTGATTTCTGTTTCCCAAAGGCTTTTTCAGACTAGAAATTTGTTTCCTTCTAGTCTGAATGGAGGAACCTGGTAGGCTGCAGTCCATGGGGTCGCTAGGAGTTGGACACGACTGAGTGACTTCATTTTCACTTTTCACTTTCATGCATTGGAGAAGGAAATGGCAACCCACTCCAGTGTTCTTGTCTGGAGAATCCCAGGGATGGAGGAGCCTGGTGGGCTGCCATCTATGGGGTCGCACAGAGTCAGACACAACTGAAGTGACTTAGCAGCAGCAGTCTGAATTTTTCCTGGTATTATTCCTTTTTGTTTTCTTCTTTTTGTTTCCTCTTTTCTCTTTCACTCTTCCTGGAACTTCAGCTATTGGACCATTAGACCTCCATTAAATAACTTTTCTGTTTTTTTTTATCTGTTGCCTTTTCGCTTTCTGAAAGATGTCCTTGGTTTTTAAATTAACTCTTGCATGGAATTTTTCATTTTTATCAGATTAATTTCCAACAGCTGTAATCTATGAGTATTTCTGTAATGTTTTCTATTCTTATTTGATGGGTACTGTACTTAGGGGGTGTGTGAATATGTGTTTGAGAGTTGCTGTACTTACGGTGTGTGTGTGTTTGCACACATACGTGTGTAGTGATCTCTTGGTATGTTTCCTGTTTTCTCTGAATTTTTGTTGCTTTTCATCTCTGAATTTATTGTTAAAGATGCTCCTGAAATACCAGATGTAGGCACTCTTCCAAGTGCCTTACGATATTAATTAATTAATTTAATCCTCACAATGATCCTTTAAGATAGTGTCTGTTATCCCATTTTACAAATAAGGAAACCAAGGTACGAGGTACCAGAGAGCTAAATAATTACTCATGGTCATAGAGTTTGACAGCAGCAGAGCTAGGATTTGAACGCAGCAGTCTTGCGGCTCTTGAATCTGCACTGGTAGCCACTGCACCGTACTGCTCCTGCATCGTCAGGTATCACTGGTGAAATGGTTGGCTAAGATGAGAGCAAGGGCAGAGGCCTACACAGTGAGCGGCCTCCCTCTCAGCTGACAGCAGTCTATTCATCACCACCTTGTGTTCATCTTGTTACAAATCTGCCTTCAGACTGTGTTTCTCTCCTTTGTCCCTGGGGATGCGAAAGACTCGCTCAGGTGACTCCATAATTTGAAAGTCTGAGGCAGCAAGAGGAAAAAGGTGGGCCACTGGCTCTAGGCAATGCTGACCTTGTGTGCAGGTCTCCCTCTTCCCACTCCTGGCTGGTGACTGTGCCAAAGTATTTCAGCCTCTTTGGACCTCAGTTTTTGTTCCTTCTGTTAAATGAGAATAGTATCTGCCTTGCCTGGTTGTTGTCAGGATTCAAGGTAAAGTGCCCCTTGCACTGCAGGCCTTCAGTAAATGGGGGCTTTTGTTATCTGCCAGTCTACTGATCCTTTCAAAAACAGAACTGCGTTGAGATGGCTGTTGTATTTTTATGAACTCTTGCGAACTCTGTAATTGTTTCCTCTTTTTCTTAGAGCTCACAAAGCAGCCATTTGATAACATGTTCTAGAATTTTGCCTTGAATTAACTTTAAGAACACCAGCCTGTAGCTTTTGGCATCCCTTTAGAATTTTTTTGAAAATTAGAACAATGTTTGACTGTCTTCACTCTCCCTTCAACTCTCCTATTAACTAGACGCCTCATGTATTAGTGAGAGTCTTTTGCAGGTTTCCTTTGTACTCTGAGGTGTAATCTGTCTAGACAAAGAGACTTGAGCTCCTTTCCAATAACTGTATCTCTGAGCCTGTCTTGGTTTTCATTTCCTTGGACTGCTGTTTATCCTCCTCTTTCCTATCCAATGCCCGTTCTCCTTCCAGAGAAGACAGATGTCGAACAGGAGCCTAGTGAGTGCACTTGTACCACTTCATCCTTCAGGACCCTGTTTACGTCAGTCGCTAGTGAAAGTCCTCACTCCCAAGTCGTTTCCACATGGACATGCGGGTCCCCTCATCGGGGTCGTATCCACACCCCTGTGCTCATCTGTCCTCGCTTCCTCTCCTTAGACCCTTCAGCTGGCTCCCTCGCTCAATAATTTCCCAGCAACCACCTCCGCTTCTCTGATTGTCTCTGAGAATACTGTTGCCTCTCTAGCTGCCTAAACTGTTTATTTCACCTGAACACCTTAGGCCCCAGGGGTCGGTAGGCATGTTTCTTGCTTCCCATTGCTCCCCTAACCCATTTTTTTTCCTTTGCTTCATCTAAAGCCACCCCTCCTCTGACATCTATTTCTTGGCTATACAGCTGAAATGTCAAAGTGTGGAGCGGGCTGGCTGGATTCACATGTCCGTATGGGTGTTAGCAGGAATTTCTCTCTCACACCTGCCTCTCACATCTCCCCATCTCAATCTTCCATTTCCCTCCATCTCTGCTTTCTGCTTTCCCTTCCGTTGGCCTTATTTTCAAGCTTGTATTTTCCCTCAGGGTGGCAGAGTTGGCCATCTGCAGCCAGTCCAGCTTGTTGAAGAGAGAGGTCCTCTTTTCCAGTCAGTCAAAAAACTCTCAGATCTAATTCTCATTGAACTGTCTCATGTCACATGCCCACTGAGAAGTAGGGGTGGGGAAAGGAAAGTGTAAGTGCCATGCTGTTAGGAAGCTCTGGTTGGCAGGCAGACGAGAGCAACACATGGCGTTCTTACCTGTCCAAACTGTATGACGTACTCTGTGTGGGCATGGTGAGATTTACATCTGAATAAAATAGTAAAAAAAAAAATCATAAAACTTTTCTATCTTACCGCAACCTTGGTTACCTTATAATAAGAATTAGCAGGAAATGAAACGATAACAATTTTGAGCTCTCATGATACAGATTAGAGCCAGTCTGATTTCAGAGGCAGATAACGGGAGAATATTATTGTTCAGAATCCTGTTTTTAAGCTACTTCAGGTGTTACATGCAAAGCTTTCAAGATTTTAAGTCTTTTTTTGTTGTCAGTGAAAAATATTCATAGCATAATTACTTTACAGCTAGACAGACAAGTTTACAGCAGCAGCTTATCCATGTGATGGACCGAATCTGTAAATTAGTTGATGCTGTTCCTGATGATGAGCTGAAAGCTTTGGACTGTGGGAACGAGCTGCTCCAGCAACGGGACATAAGGTATCTTGACTTCGCTCCTTCTGGATCTGATTGCGTTTCCACCGACATTGTAAGTGTCAAACATACAGGGCAAGATTTCCAGGCATTCTGCCCCACAAATTGTGTAGCATACTTATCACTGTCATTTTTTTTTTTAATTCTGTGTTTGGAATATAGTTAATTTACAATGTTATGTTAGTTTCAGGTATACCAAAAAAATGGCTTAGTTTTACATATACATATATCTATTCTTTTTCAGATTCTTTTCCCAAACACGTTATTACAGGGCTTCCCAGGTGGCCCTAGTGGTAAAGAACCTGCTTGCCAGTGCAGGAGATGTAAGAGACACGGGTTCAATCCCTGGGAGGAAGAAATGGCAGCCCATTCCAGTATTCTTGCCTGGAAAATGCCATGGACAGAGGAGCCTACTGGGCTACAGTCCATGGGTTCTCAAAGAGTCAGACATGCACACATGTTTTACAGAGTATTGAGTAGAGTTCCCTGTGCTCTACATTATGTCTTAATTTACTTTTTCAAACTGTTCCTTTAGCATTTGTATTCAGATTTTTAAGGTTGGAAATAGTTTGCCAGTTTGGCATGAAAACTAAATATAAACTTGTGTGTACCCTACCATTGCCAGCCTGTTGTTTAGTTGCTAAGTAATGTCCGAATCTTTGCAACCTCATGGACTGTGGCCCACCAGGCTCCTCTGTCCGTGGGATTCTCCAGGCAAGAACACTGGAGGAAGTTGGGGATCTTCCCCACCCAGGGATCGCACTTGTATCTCCTGCATTGGCAGGCGGATTCTTCATCACTGAGCTACCAGGAAAGCCCACACCATTGCCAACTACTCATCGTTAATTTGGCATCCTGTGTTCTCTCTTCAGAAGGAAACTCCTAGCTGAAACGGATTTTGATCCCAGTGATGCCAGTGTTCTTAGCTCCATGTGGGGATGTAGGCCTGGTCCCCTAGAGAGCCCTGTGGAGGACTCGGCCTCAGTTTCCTTACCTTACACGTTTCCGAAGGGTGATTCCTGTCCTACAGGGAATGCTGTGAAGGAATTCACTCTTCCATACCTCCCCTCAAATTCCATGTCCACCCGGGAACGTTTACTGACTCCTCCCCTAGGAAAGACGGGAGTCTCAGCCACCATGAAGAGTCCCTTTGAAAGACCGCTATTCAGTTCCCATTTACAGAAGTCCTTTGTAAGTAGCAACTGGGCTGAAACACCGAGGGCAGAGAAAAGAAATGAAAGCCCTAATTTCCCAGGAAATGTTCTCACAAGCACGGCTGTGAAAGATCAGAATAAATATACCACCTCCATAAATGCCTTGGAAAGAGAGCTCCAGGCTGCTTGCGAGATTGACAATTTTGACATAGATGACTTTGACGATGATGATGATGACTGGGAAAATCTGATGCAAAATTTAGCAGCCAGCAAATCTTCCACAGCTGCCTACCCACCCATTAAGGAAGGTCGACCAGTTAAATCAGTGTCAGAAAGACCCTCTTCCGCCAAGACAGACTGCCTTCCAGGGGCATCTACCACTCAAAATAAAAACTTCTCAGAGTCAATTCCGAATTACCCTGGTAAGTTTACAATAAATGGAATGCTTATATTTTCTCTGACAACAAAACTATCCAAAATAGGAATTGTACAAGAGAAACCATAGCAAATCATCATTGCCTGAGAATGACATTGTTTCTATGCAAATTTCTGCTGATAATATGAATTACAAATCACAATTTCAGAAGCAAGTTGCTCTTTTGTCTGGGTACCAGCTGTAGTTTTATAAAATGTGTAATTATAACCTATTGTAGTAAAGCTCTAAAAGTCATTACAAATGTGCTTTGCCTTTAAATTAACATTTTTTAGTCCCTAAAACAATAAAGCTCATGAGGGCCAAGTTTTTAACAATTTGGGGGATGGATAAAAAGCAAAGCTGAATTTATGTGTTAAAAATGTCATTGTGTGTATTTTTAGAATCCTGGATTGATAAGAAATGATGTTTATAAAGCAGTGGAACAGGTTTTATGTCAAAGTGCTAAAATTTATGGCAACCTAAGAAGCCAGAAATTTCTTAAGTCAGTCAAATTATTTTTTTGGTCTAGGATCATTTTAATCCACTCAGCAAATATTTCCTGAGTGGCCACCATGTGCTATGCTCAGGTCCTAGTGATAGATGGATAACGAAGAGTTCCTACCTGCTTGGAGCTCACAGTTTACTGGGAGAACATTTTGGAATAGTGAAATTAGCCATTGTAAAGGCTGCAGAGAAAAGCCAAAATTAATTTTGAAACCTTACATTAACCTTATAAAGTTATCAAAAGGTGGGTTTTTTTAAGTTTATATGTGTATGGTTTTGTAAAGTGCATTCCTCCCTATTTTTGCCGTTGATGACTTAATCCCACAGAGGTTGTTCTTACAGCTATGCTGTTGACCTTTAAAATAATCATTAATGGATTTATTTCTGTCATGTTTGAGTGTGTCATGCTTGGTGTTCGCAGTTATCTTTGAGACGGTTGAGGGCTGGGGTGAGAGGAACTGCCAGAGCTGGAGTGAGCACTTTTCGCCCTCTGTGGGCACCCACCCAGAGTTGCGACAGTGAAGGGGCGGAAGAGGGGGCAGAGGCCAGTGACATGATGGAGGGAGATTCATAGGGAGCTAAGATGACTCTGAGCTTTCAGACCCGGTGGCTGAGAAAGCTGTGACACCGTGAACAGAAAGAGAAGTCAGGAGGCAGAGGCCGATTTGGAGCAGAGCTGAGGAGGGCTATTTTAAGGCTTGCTGAGCTTCAAGTGTTGGGAAGTCATTCAGGCGGAAGTATCTTGCAGACAGTTGGAAGTGTGTGCAGCCCTGGGACTTAGGAGGGCATCAGTCTAGTCTTGAGAAAGAGATCTGGGCATTCTGTGCACATCAGCGATGTTTAAGGTCACAGGACTAGGAAAATTCCAAAAGAATGTCTACTGAGTCCAGTCCCAAGTGTGAGAGACTCCCAAATTTCAGGGACAGGTGGAGGAAATGGAGCCAGGAAAAGGAAGTTAAAGTGAGTAGAAAACCCAGGACTGTCTTCTTTTTTTAAAACATATGTGTGTATGTATTTGACTGTTCTGGGTCTTAGTACCACATGCAAGCTCTTAGTTGAGGCATGTGGGATCTAGTTCCCTGACTGGGGACGGAACCCCGAGCCCCTGCTTTGGGAGCACAGGGTCAGGGTCTCAGCCACTGGGACACCAGGGAAGTCCCCCCCCATGATTGTCTTGAAGTTCAGAAGAGGAGGAGGAGAGAATATATAGGAGGGGTAGGTGCTGTAAAAAAAAATCAAGGAAAGATTTGAACTTGTCCCTTAGGAAGTCCCTGGTGGCCTTGACACTGGGCAGCAAGGAAACCCTGATCAACAGGTAAAGAAGGGTGTGCTGTAGCAAACCGTACACCAGCGATTCTGCAGGGCAACGGGTTAAAATGCTAAAGCTTACTGGTTACAATAACGCCCTGATTTCTCTTAACATTGATTATTTTCTTAGACAAGATGGAGCAGAATTTAGCATCCAGAAATCCGAAACATGAGCGTTTCCAGAGTCTTAATTTTCCTCATACAAAAGAAATGATGAAGATTTTTCATAAGAAATTTGGCCTGCATAATTTTAGAACTAATCAGCTAGAGGCGATCAATGCTGCACTGCTTGGTGAAGACTGTTTTATTTTAATGCCTACTGGTATGTATTTTTAGATATGAATTGGCAGGAATCCATTGGCAGATGTTAAATGAAAACCCTTTAATAGAAATAAAAAGAACACCTACACCATATTTCTATCATTTAGGGGCCTCTAACCCTCCCATGCCACAGTTGGGAAAGTATATTACTTCATATCCTCTGTTCTGGTTGTTGACATGATAACATTTATTGCCCTTTAAGATCCTCACCTCAAAGCTCATTGTGTTGAACTGATCAAGGATTTTCCTTTGGGAATTTTTCTTTTTTTCTAGTCTAAATTAGCCTGGAACAGGAACAAAAAAATTACTGTCAGAGACCACAACCACTTGGCATTTTATTTGGCACAACCTCGTGTGGCCTGGTGGTTGAAATCATTGGCTCTGGAGTGATGCCCTGGGCTCAAAGCACAGCTCTGCCCCTTATTAACAGTGTGGCCGTGAGCAAGGCTCCCCCAAACCCAGGCTCCTCGTTTGTGCAGTGGGAATAATACCAAAGCACCCACTTCACAGAGTGTCATGAGGATTAAGTGAAAAGCCTGGAACATAGTTCTTTCTTGTCTTCAGTTTTGAAGAGATTCAAGACTTTTTATTGCGTTGTTAAAGTGTATAACAGCTGTTGAGTGATTTACAGTCATCCAAGTAAGAATATTAAATCAGCCATTAGGATAAGAAGCAGGGGAACATTGTAAATCACCTATGCTTCAATTAAAGAAAAGAAAGCAAGTAGCAATGTGGGACGTTGGGGTTTCATTACTTATGTCTAGTCTTCCCTCTGCCTCTTACTTGCCTTTGTTGTGACCTCCAGCAATCAGTTGTCGCCATCGTCATTAAATAGCGTTGACTGGGCATCTGAACTTTCTCAAACTGATCTTACATTTTAGATAGTGTTGGTTTGTTTAGTCAGCAGCTTTCCATACTTTATTAACTTGCCATTCAGTGTGTGTCTTCTGTTTTGACTCCAGTTTGGCACTGCAAAACTAAACCTGGAGAGGGAGGGCCCTGGCATTCGCCTCGCCCAGCAATCTGAGGCATTGGCAGTTTAGTGGTGGAATTCTCACCCTCCTCATCCAGCAGTTTCATTCAAGGCTTTCCAAGACCCTCTAGGGTTTCGAGGGGGCATTTTTCAGGGTATCCTTCTCAAGTAGACTTTTAAAGTATTTCTGATGCACTTAAGTTTCCTACCCTGATTCTTGCTTTTGCTATCATGTATACCTATATAAGATTGTCCTAGAGATAATTTTTATGCATTTAAGTTGCCCACATACTTTGGCTCATTCAAATATGGTGTATTTTGGCACCGTGGAGAATATCACTTGGTGTCTTATTAGTTAATTACTTTAAATTTTATATGTCATTTGCACTGTACATTTTGCTTTCATGCTCTCAACATAGAACTTGACGGATTTTTTTTTTTTGGTCATTTCCTTTAGGAGGTGGTAAAAGCCTGTGTTACCAGCTCCCTGCTTGTGTTTCTCCTGGGGTCACTATTGTCATTTCTCCCTTGAGATCACTTATAGTAGATCAAGTCCAAAAGCTGACTTCCTTGGATGTAAGTTAAAACACTACCAATTATAATAAAAATACTAAGAATAGCATAACTTAAAAACAGTTATATTTTGGTGCTCTGGGTAACCTTTTTTATTAAATAGTTCATGAACTATAAGACTAAAGCACAGCAGTTATATTAGGTTGTTACATTTAAGTACAAGTCTTTGGAAATTCTGGTACAGATGACTTTCTAGAGTTCAATCTGGTTTTACTCTGGAAGAATACATTTTAGTATGAACCTTTAACCTGTATTGCTGATGTAAATTTGTTTTTTCTAATATGGAAGAATTTCTTTTTATACTACTGTCAGATCAGCTTAGTTCTCACTCCCTTAATATCTTAAAATGCACACACATGTGCATGCCCACACATGTATGTCCTTTTTCCTCCTGGCTGAGGTTAAGAAAAGTTTATGAATGCAGTCTATTAAATCGTACATACTGCGATCAAACAGAACTCTTCTCCGGGTTATGAACCATCACCCCTCAACAAGACCACTGCTTTGACTTTTCTTCCCAAAGATGTCTCAGTGGAGAGATGGTAGCCATTGTTCAGCCATTCATGAGGTTGTGGTCCTTTCAGTGTCGTTGTGCGTTAAAACCCAAAAGACGCATTTACTTGAAAAAATAATATGGCCATACATTAGAATTGGAATCTCTTAGATGATGAATTCACATTTATCTTCCTTACAAATCTGAAGAGCTAAGAAAGTAAAGAAACAGGGAAAAAGAAAAGGAAATAAACAGTGGGAAGACTATTTGACTTAAGAAAATAAACAGTGGGAAGACTATTTGACTTACGGTTAACAAGGGTTTTAAAAAAATAAGTACTGATTATTATGTTGAGATTCTCTTCTCCTTTGACAGGTTTGATATGTGACTTATAAAATATTTATAAAACCTAAAGATAAATGTAAGCTTGAGTCAGATTAATGTGTAAAATTTAAATTGTTTACTACTTTTATGCTTAGATCCCAGCTACATATCTGACAGGTGATAAGACAGACTCAGAAGCTACAAGTATTTACCTCCAGTTGTCAAAAAAAGACCCAATTATAAAACTTCTGTATGTTACTCCAGAGAAGGTTTGTATTTCTATCATTATTTTAAAATATGATATTACAGCTATTTTAGAAAAACAACCCATTCTCCTTACCAAGTAAGGAAATACCGAGTCTTTCCCTCCCATGTTTCTCTGCTTTACTTCTCACATAGGATATTACACGCTAGTCATCAAAGGTACAGAGGTCTTTGCTTCCATCAAGTGGTCCTCTGGGACACCAGCTAGGGGTCCTACAGTTTACCTCAATTCTGACACTACCTACCCAGAGACAGTGTCACAGGTTAAGGGCTCAGTCCCTCGAGATCACCACCCTGCTCCAGGAGCCAAGCCACAGGTTACCCACAACTTCCGTCTGCCTTAACTGCAAATCTGAGGTTCCTGCGCCCTCCTTCTGCTTGAATTCACTGACTTGCAAGAGCAGCTCAGAGAACTCAGGGCCTTCAGATAAACAGCTAGATGAAGAGGTATGTGAGGCGGGTCCTAAGCACAGGAGCTTCTGTCCCTGTGGAGTTGGGGTGTGTCAGCCCCCAAGCATGTGGATGTGTCTGCCAACCTAGAACTTCTCTGAACCCTGTACTTTTGGAAATTTGTGGAGGCTTCCTCACATAGGTATGATCAATTATAGTCTCCATTTCTACACTGACTCCCTTCTCTGGAGGATGGGAGTAGGACTCCCAGGCTTTTAGTCCTGGCGTAGTCTTTCTAGTGACCAGTTCCCACCCAGGAGCCCAGCCAGAGTTGCCTCAATAGGACCAAAGGAGCTCCCAGTGCTCTTGTTTAGTTGCTAAGTCGTGTCCAACTCCTTGTGACCCCATGGACTGTAGCCCGCCAGGCTCCTCTGTCCATAGCATTTCCCAGGCAAGAGTGCTGGAGTGGGCTGCCATTCCCTCCTCCAGGGGATCTTCCTGACCGGAATCGAGCCCCTGTCTCCTGAACTGTAGACGGATTCTTTACCCCTGAGCCACGGGGGGAGCCAGTGCCCTAACCACTTAAGAGTTTACAAGGGTTTCAGGAACCCTATTCCAGGAACTAGGGGCAGGGACCAGCATATTTTTTTCTGTTACCTCATTAAAGCCCACTAAAATACATATGTTTTTTAATTTTTGACATAATTTCTGATGCATTTAGTGTAAGAAGTCCTCTATAACTTTCATTGAGAAACCCACATGGTAACATTTTATTGTAACTGCTCTATCATTCTTTCTCTGTTTTTCCCTTAAATATTTCAAAGTAAGTTGCAGACATGATATCCTTTCAACCCTAAATACTTCATTGCATGTCCTAAAAACAAGGAATTCTCAGTATAATTAACAAAATTGGAAAATATTAGTTGCTACAATACTGCTACTTTATGAAACTTTATTCTAATTTCACTAGTTATCCCAATAATATCCTTTATAGCAAAAGAACTTCCTAGATTATCCATTTTCTTCATGTCTCTTTAAACAATTTCTGTCTTTCATGATCTTGAAAAGATCTTGGTTGAATGATCTTGAAAAGATCTTGGTTGAGTGAAAACCAGTTGTTTTGTGGACTGTCACACAATTTGATTTTATATTTCCTCTTGATTAGATTTGCATTGTTCATTTGCAGGGGAATATCACAGAAGTGGTGATATGTTCTCAGTGCAGCCTATCAGGAGGCATTTGATGTCAATTCATTCTATTATTGGTATTGCTAACTTCGATCATTTGGTTAATATAGTGTCTGCCAGATTTCTCCACTGTAAAATTACATTTTTTGTTGTTAATTATTCATTACAAGAATAAATGTAATTTTTTTTTTTTTGTAATTGTAGATCTCTTATTGTGGAATATTCTGAAACTGTGTAAATATCCTATGTCTGATGAGACTTTGACTTGAGTTTTATTGTCCCCACCAGTTGTTATTGTAGTGGGTGCCAAGTGATGATTCTTCTAATTTAATTGGTATTCTCCTGTAAGGACAAGCTTTCCATTTTACCCACATATTTATTTATACCAATATGAAATCATGAATTCTTAACTTAATGAGTGGGTTATAATCAGTTACCATTGTGTGTTTTGATGTTTTAATTGTTCTAGGCTTGGCCGGTGGAAAAGCTCCATCACTCTGGCTTCTGTGTCCTTCCAGCATGTCTGTCAAGACATGGGTGCCAGATATGGTCACTGCTACTGGGATGTCATTGTTTCTAGACCCAGTTATGGACTGAGCTATGAAATATACGTACATACAGGCTTGTATGTATAAGCACATGTATATACCATGTGCTACCAGGCTTCCCAGGTAGCACAGTGATAAAGAATCCACCTGCCAGTGCAGGAGACATGAGATGCAGGTTTGATCCCTGGGTCTCAAATATCTCCTGAATGAGGAAATGGCAACCCACTCCAGTATTCTTGCCTGGAAGATCCCATGGACAGAGGAGCCTGGTGGTCTACAGTCCATGGGGTCACAGAGCTGGACTCGACTGAGCATGCACACATGTGTGTATATGTTGTACATATGTTTGCATATTATTCCCCCAAAAAGCATGCACACATGTAACACGTCTATAACCGTGTCACCAGGATAAACGTGTGGTGGCTCCCAGATACACTGAGGCAGAAAAACTGTTTCAGAAGCACTGACCTAATACATAACTGTTTGCTAAATGTGGGTGAACATTCTAGTGTCTCATCTGCTATTTTCTATTACTTTTTCTAATTCAGTTCGTAGATTGAAATCAGAACCAATTTTATGTGGTTTTAATGCAACTTAAGTCACAGTGGAACTTAAAGACAACCAGAGCCTTACGGTGATGTGTTTAAATGGTTTTAAATGTCTGACTAACATACTTCCCCTCTAGGTCTGTGCTAGTAACAGGCTGATCTCTACTCTGGAGAATCTATACGAGAGGAGGCTCTTGGCACGTTTCGTCATTGATGAAGCGCACTGTGTGAGTCAGGTAAGTACCGTTCTCTACGTCTTGACATACCAGTAAATACATACCGCCAACAGTATCTAGATCTTGAGTGCTGAGAGAAAAAATATTGATTGAATTATTCTATTTCACTGAAGAAGAATGTGGTTCTTAATATGTGTATTAAATGTATGCTTTATATAAAGAAGATCCGAGTAGTCTGAAAAGCAGTACTGGTGTTTTTTTTTTTTTCCCAACTAGTGGGGACATGATTTTCGTCCAGATTACAAAAGAATGAATATTCTTCGCCAGAAGTTCCCTTCTGTTCCAGTGATGGCTCTCACTGCCACGGCCAACCCCCGGGTACAGAAGGACATACTCACTCAGCTGAAGATTCTCAGGCCTCAGGTGTAAGTTGTCAAAAGTTACTCATTTTAAAACCTGGGGGCCGTGGTTCCCCGATCGTTGCACAATAGGATCATCCCAGTACCTGGGGTGTATGCGTGCTAAGTCACCTCGGTCGTCTCCAACTCTTTGCGACCCTATGGATTGTAGCCTGCCAAGCTCCTCTGTCTGTGGGACTCCCCAGGCAAGAATACTGGGGTGGGCAGCCATTTCCATCTCCAGGGTGTATTTCCGTCTCCAATGCCCATTACATCAGGATTTGAGGAGCTGGGGGCCAATATGTATTGTTGTTGTATTTAAAAATTTTTTTAAAATTCCTAGGTGATTCCAATGTGCAGCAGAATTTGGGAACCAAGACCCTGGGGCTTTTATTCAATCACTGAAATTAAAACTCTTATCCCAGTACCAATTTTGGAAGTAGGGATAAAGTGCATGCCGTACCTGTTAAACCTTAGGATGGTCTCAGTAATAAATTAGCTTTTATCTATCCAGTTTTGGCTCCTGTGCATTCTAGAACAGGGGACCCCAACCCAGGACCACAGACTGCTGCTACTGGACTGTGGCCTGTTAGGGACCAACAGGCTGCACAGCAGGAGGTGAACCGTGGGCCAGCAAGCAAAGCTTCATCTGTATTTACAGCCACTCCCCATCGCTCCCTTTACCTTCTGGGCTCCACCCTTCAGACCAGCGGCAGCATAGTAGATGTAACGCACTGGAATCCTGAAACCATCTGCGCCCCCCAGCTCCTGTGGAAAAATCATCTTCCAGGAAACCAGTCTCTGGTGCCAGAAATGTTGGGTGGGGACTGCTGTCGTAGAGTGTATATAATGAAAGGGACAGACGATACTGCTTTGTCATTTTCCTCTGAAGTCCCAGCTATATTCAGGATGTTGAAAACAGTCCAGAAAGTATATGTAGCAGCTTTTTTTTTACTTTGTTTTCATCTCAACAGCAAAGTGCTTCTGCTTGCCACCATTTGACCATGGCAATGGCACCCCACTGCAGTGCTCTTGCCTGGAGAATCCCATGGATGGAGGAGCCTGGTGGGCTGCAGTCCATGGGGTCGCTAAGAGTCAGACAGGACTGAGCGACTTCACTTTCATGCATTGGAGAAGGAAATGACAACCCACTCCAGTGTTCTTGCCTGGAGAATCCCAGGGACGGGGGAGCCTAGTGGGCTGCCATCTGTGGGGTTGCACAGAGTCGGACATGACTGAAGCGACTTAGCAGCAGTAGCAGCAGCATTCAATGACAAAAACTTCTATAAGAACATATCCCCAGTATAGGTTGCACTGAGTTGTTTTGTACCTCTGTATGACTTTGTAAAGACAAGTACATTCTCTGACAGGTTCCATTTACTCAGCAAACATTTACTTAAACAGCTGTTGTCTACCAAGGTTGAAATATTTTTTCCTTCTGACTTACTGGTGGGTGCTTTGAGATTGAGGAATATCTGAGGGAATATGGCTGCTAATGTATTGGGGTAAATTTTTAAAGCTTGGCTCACTTGGAAATAAAGAAAATACCCTGGCTCTATAAATAATATGATCAGTAAAGACAACAGCAGCATTTTGGTGGATTATGAGAAGAACTCTTTAAGTGCCATATGTGGGGACAGATGTGAAGGTGGTATTAGTCACTCAGTCATGTCCAGCTCCTTGCGATTCCATGGACTGTAGCCGGCCAGGCTCCTCTGTCCTTGAAATTCTCCGGGTAAGAATGCTGGAGTGGGTAGCATTCCCTTCTCCAGGGGATCTTCCCGACCCAAGGATTGAACCTCAGTCTCCTGCATAGCAGGCAGATTCTTCACTGTCTGAGCCACGAGGGAAGCCCTAGTGTGAAGAGGTGTGAGGTTAAGATCGCTTCAGAGACCTTTTGCAGATTAAACTGGCATTCATAAGCCCAAGAATTTTAGAGTCTTCAGAATTTTGTGCAGGTAATCACAAGAACTGGAATGCAATATTTTAATTTCACTTGCAGAGGAGTGTTTATAAAATTTGGGAGAGAAAAAGATCGTTTCTTCCGTAACTGATTTATAGTACAACATTTTATATTGAAGATGTCTTATAAGTTTAGGTTCTAGTAAAGAACTCACATGCTGGAAATTTGTTTCTGCAAGTCTTCCACCGGTTTATAAAATCCTTTTTAAAAAATAGACAGTGTTTTTTAGCATTTTTCCATCAATAGATATCAGATACAATCTACTATTCTTTTAAATCAGTAATATTAATTGCCAAATATCCATAATTAAGAGAAGTGATGGAAATTCAGTTCACCTTTTGAATAGCTTTTTGGAAGTATGGAATCTGTGTTTTTTGAGTAAGCATTGCAGATACAGGCTCAGAGGCAGACACCTCTAGTATGTTCTCCCAAGGATGTGTGGGGGAGATCTTCTTGGAAAAGTCATGGATTGTACATTCCCTGAGTCTAGCATGTGGTGCCCTCTGTATACTTGGCACTTGGTAGGAATGAATAAATGAAACGTATGGAAGAATTTTGGTAAATGTGGGTAAAATATGAAAATTTGGGCTGGTCTGTTGACTCCGTTAATATATTTGGTGCTTCTGTATTTGAGAGAATTTAAATCCCTGAGTTGGAAGTAAAAGATTTTAACCAACATTTTCTGTTACTTTTTTTTTTTTTTTTTTTGGATCTTCTTTTTTTTTCTGTCCATAGACCCCTTGTTTGGATTAAATTTGCCCACTGCTGTGGTGTCATGGCCTGGTGAAGACAGGTGCCCCTAGGGTTGAAACGGTCCCTGCTCTTCTCTCCTACTGCCAGTCTGTGATAACATTCTTCGTCTTTGGGAAATATGAGGATGGAAATAAAATTGATTGGCTTTATCCCTTTTCTTCGGGGCCTTATAATATGAACCGAGAAAGAAAAATAAGAGATAGACATTTATGCAGTTAATATAACAAAGAATACTGTTTCTCTTTCAATTTCCCCATAGAATTTTACCCTAAGGTAATGTATTTTTATGCATGAAGTCTTATTGCTTACTCTGTCATATTTACCTGAAAGAAAAACATATATATAAATTACTTGGTTTTTTAAAATTTCCTATAGTAAAATATTCTTCCTAACTAAACAAATGAATTATATATATAACATTAGTAGTACGTGACTGATCAGAACAGCTTAAATACATTTTTGAAAATAATTCTTAGGGATAAATTTTGATGGGGAATGTGTAACTTAATGAGCTAGGACTTTTTCTCAGTACATTTATCTGTGGATCAATCAAGTCAGTTCATATTTCTTACTTTTAGAGGTATATTTTATAGCATTGAGAAATGTTGCTCATATAAGCATATAGATAGGAATGGAAAGCATTTTATTCTAGCATTAATGCTCAGTTATTTGAATTCCTCCTGATATATGTGCCAGAAATATAATGATCTGTCATCGAAAATTATTTGTAATGATCTCTCAGCTGACATCTCAATTAAGTCCTGCAAATTTTGTGAAAAGGAAAGAATTTGGAACCATCTGACTGGCAAAATAAGTCAGATCATTATTTATTCACTTTACTTTTTCTGGGAAATAAACCTTTAAAAATATGCTTTACCAAACTTTTCTAATGGCTATTAGATATCGTTACTCTTTTCATTCAAATGATTCCTTTATCCAGGAGTTGAGGAAATCAAAATACTATTAGCTTCAGTACATCTTTTCTAGTATATTTTTGACATATGTTTTTATTCTGTGATATGCTTTTAAATAATAGTTTTGTCAGAACTTTATGGGTGCCAATTAGCTCTTTCAAACAATGAGACATGACTACCATGAAACCTAATTGGCAAAGCCAGTTTTCATTGCCAAAATAACTGGCCAAACTAGACTTATTTTCTTACATTAAAAAAAAAAAAAAAAATTCTGACTTTGTTTCTCAAGTCAGATAAACTACTTAGTACACATGCCCATGACGGTGCCTCAGTTCCAAAAGCAGTGAGAGCCGAGCACAAACTGATCCCATTTCCTAACATCACTTAGGATGGCTAGAGCCTGACACCCTGGACCTAATAGTATTTACCATTTCAGTGTCGACACCAGTATTCCCTTGGTGAAGATATTTTGGGATCCAAAGCTTTTTTTAAAAAAAAATATTGAGACACATTTGACACACCACTAAATTCACCCATTTAAAGGTTAGAATTTACTGGTTTGTTTGTACTTTCACGGGTTGTGTACCCATCCCCCAAATCTAAGTTTAGAACATTTTTATCACCCCAAAAAGAAACCTAGTGTCACCACCCATTCTCTCCTTCCTGTTTCTGCCCTGCTTCTTCCACTTAACCTGTTTTCAGGGTTCATCTATGTTGTAACATATATCAGAATTTCATTCCTTTAAAAAAAAATTATTTATTTAACTGCGCCGGCTCTTAGTTGCAGTATACAGGATCTAGTTCCCCAACCAGGGATCGAACCCAGGCCCCCTGCATTAGGAGCACAGAGCTTTAGTCAGTAAACCACCTGAAATTCCTTCATTCCTTTTTATGGCATAATAATCTTTGTTGAATAGGCATTTCACATTTATTTATCCACTTATCAATTGATGTGAACTCTAATTAGAATATCTGTTAATTCCAAACATCCCATTTCCAACAAGCCAAGTAAGATTTGTTATATGTAATGAACTCTCTAAGAGATTTAACTTTTTCATTATAACAAATTGTGTGAACAATTTGAGCAACATGGATTTGAACATAGGCATAGTAACCTTCCCATACATGTTTTTGTGTGTACCTGGGTTTTCATTTCTCTTGGCTATATCCCCAGGAGTGGAAATGTTGAGTCATATTGTAACTATTTTTAACCTTTTGAGAGCTTTCACCAAAGTGGCTGCACCATTTTTCATTCCCACAAGTGATATAGTGGATTCCGATTCTACCAGTATGTGCTTTTGTCTCCCCTTTTTTGACCCCAAACTTTTTTGTTTAATGCATAAAACACCATTCTGAAATTAAATGTAATGTGTAAAATGTAGGGGAAATCAGTAAGGCCGTTCTTAGGTATAATCATTTCCGCATTCCTGTCGGTAGGGAGACTCATGTCGCATTCCCAGCTTAAGCCCAAATCATATCAAGGTTTCAATTATCTGCATCATTTGTGTTCCTGGGCAATTCTTTTTATGCCTAAATTGTATCAAGACTGCAGTTTCCTTTGCTGTGGCAGTGATTATAAATAATTAATTGAGAACAATCAGAACAGTCTATGGGTGTATCAGGTCTCTCATCTGCCGTCTTGCCACAGTCTGCCACACATTCTTCTGCCATCTCAAGCACTGAAAGATCTCTGAGTGTTTTGTACGTATACGTGATGTCTTGAGAGGGATGGATTCACAGTATTGTTTAGCAGCCGTCTCACAAGACACTGTGCATAATGCATTTCATGACAGTAGGAATGAAAGAAGCCAGTTTCATAAAGTGAGCATCAACTTCTTTCCCGCCACTTTCCTGTCAGTGTATCTGAAATCAGATCATCCCAATAAAGACCAGAATATTTTTTTCCTGATGTTGTTCTTTACTCTTAACAGAAACGTGTAAAGCATTGAGAGACAGGAAGCCCTACCCGGGGCCTCTGGTACTTAGATTAGAGAAAGTTGCACTTACACCCATACTGCATTTCAGTCATTTTGTTGGGAGGTTTTTACATCTGGGCCAATGCGCATGGTAAAGTTGAGCATGGCTGAAAAGTAAAGTTTGTTTTTCAAAAGTGAGAGACAATTGTAAAGGGGAAAAAATGGGGCAGGAGTATCTGAGCAGAAAGGGCTTCCCTAGTCGCTCAGCGGTAAAGACTCTGCCTGCCTCGCAGGAGATTTGGGTTCTATCCCTGGGTCGGGAGGATCCCCTGGACAAGGAAATGGTAACCCACTCCAGTATTCTTGCCTGGAGAATCCCATGGACAGAGGAGCCTGGTGGGCTACAGTCCATGGATTCGCAAAAAGAGTCAGACACAACTTAGCAACTAAACAACAATGAGCAGAAAGTCCTGATTACCAGCATTCTCAGATCCATCTTTTCTTCTTTGTCTTTAATATTTGTTTATATATTTGGCTGTGTCAGGTCTTAGTTGTATCATGCAGGATCTTTTGTTGTGGTGTGCTAGGGCTCAGTACTTGCACCTCAAGGGCTTAGTTGCCCCACAGCATGTGGGATCTTAGTTCTCCTACCAGGGATTGAACCCATGTCCCCTGCATTGGAAGGCAAGTTCTTAACCACTGGACCACCAGGGAAGTCCCTCAGATCCATCTTTTAAGGAAAAATTCATACATGTGAAAACAGGATCTGGAAATTGATTCCTGTAAGATTATCTTTGCTCATGTACCTTTAGAAGTCTTTGTGAACCCCTAGGGGTATACATACCCCAAATTTAGACCACTGATTTGGAAGAAGTTGAACAGTGGTTTAGAACTCTGAAAAGAGGTCTAAGATGGGAGTGAAGTTGGAACTTGCAGGTATGATATTTGGATGCTGTTTAAAGCAGTGAGAGTGCAGTCCCTGAAGAGGATAATATAGGGAAGGAGGAAAAGAGCCAAGCGTTTTGGGAGCTGATTCTCCTGTAAGTGGGGAGAAACCCCACAGGTGTGAGAGCTGATAGAGGTTTTGTTAAGGCTAGCAAACAGCAGACAGTGACAAGAAAAGGTACGAGAATGAGGTCTGACAGAAGACCAGGGCAGGTACCAGAGACAGTTGATTTCCGCCGCCTGCTGCGTGGCCATCGTATCTGCATAGCGGTCCCCTCAGGAACATGGCTGCCTCACATGTGAAGCATTCTTTAGTCCTAAAATTAAGTGTTTATCTTGACATCAATGGCAACCAGACCTGGACCCATCTAGCTTGAACTTAAATGCAAAGACAGAAAGGCAGTGGTTTCAGTCCCCGTCTTTCCTTCCTCGGATCCCTACCCTCTGTGTATAGACCACCTCCTTACCACAGGTCATTGCAGTTCATGATCTTGGTTCCCTTCCATCCACCCAGGCACTGAGATGTCTTCATTCTCTAACCTTACCTCCTTAGTTCATGTTCTCTCTCCTTCCGGGGGCCATTTTGGAACCTGGTGCAGATTCAGGGTCTCCCCAGGGCCAAGGATCCTAAAACAATTCCATCATCCTCCAGTTTCTCAAAGCTCTGATAAAGCAATTTTGGTAGAATGGTAATGCCAAAAGCCAGCTGGTTGGGGGCACAAGAGAATTCTGAGGAACCTGCCTTTGGAGGGAGAGAACAAAGTGGGACGCCAGCTGCAGTGGAACGTACGAAGGGTCAAGGGAAGCTTTTGTTGTTTTCAGGATTGGAAGGTCCAGGTACCTACACAGAGATAAAAGGGAAGAGTTCACAGAAGAGACCAGAGCACAGGAAAGGAGATAATGGAGAGGTAGAGCTCACAAAGGAGATAGGGGACGTGGGGGACCAAGAGCGAAAGGCCAGAGGATGAAGAGCACATCCGTCTCAGAGTCAGTCACGCTCCCTCTGAGCACAGAGCAAAGGGCAGTGATCAGGGTCTGCAGACTTCATTTCCTGGGGCCTTGCAGCCAGCTCTCCACTCTTGGTGTGCGTGTGTGCCTAGTCACTTCAGTTGTGTCCGACTCTTTGCCACCCCATGGACTGTAGCCTACCAGGCTCTTCTGTCCATGGGATTCTCCAGGCAGGAATACTGAAGTGGGTTGCCACGCCCTCCTCCAGGAGATCTTCCTGACCCAGGGATCGAACCCACATCCCTTGGCATCCCCTTCATTGGCTGGCAGCTTCTTTGCCACTAGCACCACCTGGGAAGCCCCCACTCTTCTGTGCAGTTAGAATTTGGGGATGTTGGTAGCCTAAAGTTATGTATGGTTTCTCTATGAATTTCTTCATCTTTTAAATAATATTTTAACATCTCTGCTTTTAATCTACCTTGTTTTTGGAACCTGGGCTCCTGTCTTTTCTGCATATTTTTTTCTTTTGCCATCCTTCTGATTGTCATTGAGTCCCATAGACATACCCTCCTTATCACCATTCTTAATCTTTAACCTAGCTTCCAGCTGTGTTTTCTTATGTAGGTTGCCAGTAGTTATATTCACTTTAAGACAACTTGATGATTAGGTTTGCATTGTAGAAAACCAGTGCTTAATTTTTTTGGTTTTATAATTTTGTTCATTTACTTATTTTGGCTGTGCAGGGTCTGTTGCTGCGAGACCTTTTCTCTAGTTTTGGGGAGTGGGGGCAGCTCCCTAGTTTGTACGGGCTTTTCATTGCAGTGGCTTCTCGTTGTGGAGCATGGGTTGGCCCTAGCGCGCCTGAGCTTCAGTAGCTGCAGCTTCCAGACTCTGGAGCGTAGGCTCAATAGCTGTGGTGCACGGGCTTGGTTGCTCCGAAGCATGTGAGATCTTCTGGACCGGGGATCAGACCCATGTCTCCTGCATTTACAGGTACATTCTTTACCACTGAGCCACCAGGGAAGCCCAATCAGTGTTCAGTTTTTGAAGGTGGCTAAACCTATATTTTCTCATAATAGTGAAATTTGATGTTTCTGACTTCTTTTAGGTTTAGCATGAGCTTCAACAGACACAATCTAAAATACTACGTGTTACCCAAAAAACCTAAAAAAGTGGCATTTGATTGCTTAGAATGGATCAGAAAGCATCACCCATGTGAGTACAGCCTTATGATGAATTATGTCCAGAAGTGATAAGTAAATGTCTTTTTAGTACCACGGTTAAATATATAAAATCATGCATTAAGCATTTCTTTTCTCATCATGGTAGCACTAACTTGCTGTTTATAGTGCAGAATATTGCAACTCTTTCAGTTCTGAAAATTAGAAAACCTCATTTGGTTTGCTAGCAATAACCCCTGATAAAAAGCATGTTAAATACCCACTCCTACACACCTGTATCATTCGTGGTTTCAGTCTTTGTTCTGGCTGCTATCAGTGTGTGAATTATGCAACTCTGTTCTAGTGCCTTCTCCCCAGTGTGTCTGCCTTTAATGAGACCAAAATTCATGGTAGTTTTCCATGTAACCTCTTAGGTACTTTTCCATGGAGCATTTTTTGTTGTTGTTGTTAAACATCTCTATTTAATTTTTTTAAATTAGTATACAAATTTGTTTCAGTAAATCAGACAATACAGAGATAGATCAAGGAAAAAGTCAGTAATTTCCTTTTCCATACCCCTACCGCCACCCCTGCCACCCAGGGAGCTAATATAAATAGCCTTTGTGTGTATCTGTACCTTTGGCTCTTCCACAGAGAGATGTCTTTTTCTTTACTGCCTTTTATTTTCCAATTTTTAAAAATAACGTACATACAAATGGCAGTAAATATGATATAGTGAAGAGAATTTAGAAAGGAAGGGAAGAAATCAAAAGACAGACCTTACCATAGGACAAGTTAAGTTACTCTTACCATTTTGGCTTATTTCCTTCCAGTAATTTTTGTGTGTATTTTTCTTTCCACTAGCCTACTGTATATACACTGTTTTCTACCCTTTATCTCTTTTAAATCTTAAACATTTTCTCATGTCTTTTTAAAAACTTAGAAAACACTGAATGATTGCTTGTAATTTTCTTTCTTAATTATGTCCTATGTTGGCCCTTAAAATTTTTTTTTAATCTTAAAAACTATAGGGCCTTCCCTGGTGGTCCAGTGGTTAAGACTGCACTTCCACCTGCAGGGGGCCAGGGTTCAGTCCCTGTTTGGGAAACTAAGATCCTGCATGCTCCACAATGTGGCCAAAAATTATAAACAGAACTTCTTAAATAAGTCCTTGGGTCACTTTATTTCTTCGATTTGTTTCCCAGAAGGAAACTGAGTCAAAAAGAAGGAGAATTTCTAAGGCTCTTGATACATATTACCATATGCTTTCTACAAAGTCTGTGTAGGAGTGCCTTCCTATTGTATAGCCAGTGAGAAACAGAGCCAGGGTGCCTCCAGGTCCATTTGGAGGAACAGGATTGCAAGTCAAATCTTGTCATTTCCAGCACATGTTATTCCTTGCTTGATTTATTCTACCTATGTGATTCTCCTCTGCTGTCAGAAAACTGAAGGTCTGTTTACAGTTCAGACAATTCTAAGAACATCATGTAAGTTATGTCGCTGTTTATGTTACATGCCCTCATTTCACAAGACTGTTTTGGTTTCTTGGCAGATGACTCGGGGATAATTTACTGCCTCTCCAGGCGAGAATGTGACACAATGGCTGAAACATTACAGAACGATGGCCTTGCTGCCCTGGCTTATCACGCTGGCCTCAGTGACTCCGCCAGAGATGAAGTACAGCACAAGTGGATTAATCAGGATGGCTGCCAGGTAACATCTCTTAACATAAAGGAAACAATATTTTACAGTATATAAGCCACCTTGGATGGAAAATTGTTTTTACCTTAAAGGTAGTAAACATCAAAATAAGGCAGATTTAAAAGGAGATCTTTGAGACATCTAAAGTTGCTTTTTCTTTCTTAAATTAAAAAAAAAATTTTTTTTTATTGGGATGTAATTCACATACCATAAAATTCTCCCTCCCAAAGTTTACAAGCCAGTGGTTTTTAGTATATTCACAAGGTTGTGCAACCATTACCACTGTCTTAATTCCAGAACATTCCATCATCCCAGAAAGGAACCGCATATCCACTAGCCATCACTCCCCACACCCCCCAACCCCCAGTTCACTAATCTGTTAACTACTATTAATCTGTCTCTGCAGAGTTTCGTATCCTGGACATTTCATACAAATGGAATCATACAGTATGCATTCTTCTGTAACAGATTTCTCTTACTTAGCATGTTTTCGAGATTTATCCACATTGTAGTGTGTATCAGTACTTGATTCCTTTTTGTGTTTGGATAATATTCCATTGTATGAGGTACCATATTTCTTATCTGTTCATCAGTTGGAAGACATCTGGTTTATATCCACTGTTTAGCTCTTACGAATAATGCTTCTGTGCAAGTTTTTATGTAAACATATGTTCAGTTCTGTTGGATAAATACCTAGGAGTGGAGGGACTTCCCTGATGGTACAATGGATAAGAATCCACCTGCCAGTGCAGGGGACAAGGGTTCCATCCCTGGTCTGGGAAGATTACACATGCCTCGGAGCAACTAAGCCCACGCACCACAACTACCGAGCCTGTGCTCCAGACCCCTCAAACTGCAACTGCTGACGCCCTCGAGCCTAAACCTGTGCCCCACAACCACAATGAGGAGCCCAAGCCCCACCACGAAGGGTAGCCCCTGCTCGCCACAATTAGAGAAAACCCGAGCACCGCAACAAAGGCCTAGCACAGCCAAAAGTAAATAATTAATTTATAAATAAATACCTAGAAGTAGAATTGCTTAGGCATATGCAAACTCACTGTTTAAGGAACTGCCTGTTTTCCAAAGCAATTATAAAGTTAGACATTCCAGCAATGTATGAGGTTCCAATGCCTCTACCTCACCAACACTAATTATTGTCCTTTTTTTAAGCTGTATCCATCCTGGTGGATGTAAAGTGGTATCTCATTGTGATTTTACTTGTGTCCCCTAATAACTAGTGATGCCAAGCATCTCCTTCCCATATGACAGATTTGTCACACAAGTGGATCAAGGAAGAAGCCGAAAACACTCTAGGCATCCCAAACTGTCACTTGGGTAGATCCCTCTACATACAAGGATGAATCTGAGAATGACTAAACTTTTTTTTTTGAAGCCCATGAAATTTTCAGCTCATAAAAAAAAAGAAATCATTACCCTGAAGATTTAGAAAGAAAATAACTTTTGAAATTATTTTCTGAGGGAAAATAAAAGGAAGTCTTAGAGGATATCAACTTAATATCCTTAGAAAAATTTAAGAAGACTTGTATGAACTAGAAACAGTTTGCCATAAGAAGATGATATGAAAAGGCTGACATGAAGGGAAAAATAAAAATTCCATGTATGCAAACAAGAAAATGCAAGAAAAAATAAAACAAATAGAATTATATATCAAGACACACATGGTTCAATTCAGTGCAGACATTTGAATCAATGATGTAGTGAACAACTTGAGAATGTAAAGGGAAAAAGAAACATGTGAAAATTGAAAGAATAAAAAAAAACAAAAAAAAGTGGGTTTTTTTTGCCAAACAGAAAAGTGTTTGGCAACAGGGAGTAATGTTCAGCCTAAAAATAATAAGTGTACCCAAGAATGAAATCGGGAGAGTTGAAATCGATAGAATAGTCAAATGTATTATAAATAAATACATAATAAATATATAAGAAATTAAGAGTCATCTCAGAATCACTGGGGGGAAACTTAGATAATTCAGAATATTTGTTTGATGTACAAAATTGTAAAAAATTGTGGGCCTTAGGAAGCATCACTACGAACAAAGCTAGTGGAGGTGATGGAATTCCAGTTGAGCTATTCCAGATCCTAAAAGATGATGCTGTGAAAGTCCTGCACTCAATATGTCAGCAAATTTGGAAAACTCAGCAGTGGCCGGCCACAGGACTGGAAAAGTTCAGTTTTCATTCCAATCCCAAAGAAAGGCAATGCCAAAGAATGCTCAAACTACTGCACAGTTACACTCATCTCACACGCTAGTAAAGTAATGCTCAAAACTCTCCAAGCCAGGCTTCAACAATATGTGAACCGTGAACTTCCAGATGTTCAAGCTGGTTTTAGAAAAGGCAGAGGAACCAGAGATCAAATTGCCAATATCCGCTGGATCATGGAAAAAGCAAGAGAGTTCCAGAAAAACATCTATTTCTGCTTTATTGACT